>NW_026459424.1:0-67078 GCF_021730395.1 Mercenaria mercenaria | reverse complement strand
AATCCACTAGCCTGTTCGGGCTACCAGATTGGAAATTTTCCAAGCCCGACACCAATTTCACTAGCCCGAACTTTAATACCTTAAAATGTCATAATTTTTGCACCATATAACATTTTGTTTTACAGACATCTCTATGCATGTTTGAAGTAATAAAAAAGACATACAGTACATGTCTGCCATGTTTTTGAAAAATTTTAACTCTAAATACTCCAGTCCAGATCAGCATCGTCAGAGTCCAAAAGCATCGGACATGACACTCCTTGCCAAAACAAAATCTAAACTGTTACGCCCAATTTTTTAGGATCCGCACTCGCCAATTACTGCAACTCGGACTGTTGACAATTTGCAAGATGTAATAACGAGTGCTGAATATACATTTACACACACGCTGATAGCATAATTTAAGCTCCGCCTACTGCAGGTACTTGTGAGATTTTCGCGAGAAGTAGGAAAGCTAATCAAATTATCCGTTACGCTAGAGGTGACTGTATTCAGCCAACCAGCGCTGCAGTTACGTCTTTGACACTGTGTTTGATTGTCAACACGTGAGAGTGCAAAACCAACAATAATTCCATAAGCGTTTCTCAGTCTGGATGCAGTACTCGTTTAATTAGCATGATTTTTTAAACAAATTAGGAAAATTTGGTAGCCTGGTCGGGCTTGTACCTGCGGCAAATCGGTAGCCCGAGCTGAAATTTGGTAGCCACGGGCTGTCACACTACCGCGAATTTCGAACACTGCCATTATCTATCTATTTATACTGCATTACCCCTCTTTACGAGTATTATGTGCAGCTGCGCGCCTGTACAAGAAATTTAAAAGTAGAATTGACAGTAGAGTACTAGAATACACAAACAGCTAAATTATCGAATAGAGCCTTTGAAATAAATCAAAAATATTATAAAATAAGAGTAGTCCAATGTACATGCTCATTTTACCTTCAACATTCATTATTTTATATTTCATTTTTAATCTGCATTGTAACGTCTAAAAGGGCCCTAATATGTAGAATGTAGCATTTTCTCAAACGTAAAATATACGATGTACGCAGATTTGAACAGTTTAGCCTACAGTTATTTATCATATTCTAGTAATATATCGTTTAAATTTACCTTTAAAAACCCTTATATTCAATGTATGCCAATTGTGTAGAGTTTTCAATACACATTCCGCCATTTTTCAAGCATATGCAGCAGGTTATAATAATAATATATTTTGATGCGACTTAGACGAAAAACAACGTGAACTATTTGCCAACTGATTTAGAGCAGTGTACGAAATTCAGATTTGAATCCAATAGCCTGTTCGGGCTACCAGATTAAAAATTTTCCAAGCCCGACATCAATTTCACTAGCCGGAACTTTAACACCTTAAAATACATAATTTTTGCACCATATAACATTTTGTTTTACAGACATCTCTATGCATGTTTGAAGTAATAAAAAAGACATACAGTACATGTTTGCCATGTTTTTGAAAAATTTTAACTCAATACTCCAGTCCAGATCAGCATCGTCAGAGTCCAAAAGCATCGGACATGACACTCCTTGCCAAAACGAAATCTAAACTGTTATACCCGATTTTTTAGGATCCGCACTCGCCAATTACTGCAACTCGGACTGTTGACAATTTGTAAGATGTAATACCGAGTGCTGAATACACATTACACACACGCTGATAGCATAATTTAAGCTCCACCTACTGCAGGTACTTGTGAGATTTTCGCGGAAGTGTGAAAGCTAATCAAATTATCCGTTACGCTAGAGGTGATTGTATTCAGCCAATTAGAGCTGCGGTTACGTCTTTGGCACTGTGTTTGGTTGTCAACAAGTAGGAGTGCAAAAACCAATAATTCCATAAGCGTTTCTCAGTCTGGAAAATCACGATGCAGTACTCGTTTAATTAGCATGTTTTTTTTAAACAAATGAGGAAAATTCGGTAGCCCAGTCGGGCTTGTACCTGTGGAAAATCGGTAGCCCGAGCTGAAATTTGGTAGCCACGGGCTGTCGGACTACCGTGAATTTCGAACACTGGACAGGGCCAGTTCTGCCATTAACCATTGTAGTCAATGGCTAATAAAGTGCCACTTTGGCTACAAATTTTTCAATTTAGCAATGAATTTGATGGTCCATTTTGCAATTTTAAACATATTTTTGTATGATTTTAACAGCCTTTTCTTTATTTGGCTACAGCCAATTATTGGCCAGGGTCGGCAGTCGGACCAACATTTTCATTTTAAAAAAAGTTGTTCCGTATGAAGTAGTGTTGTAACTTCTAACAGTTTTTGATTGTTATTTGTATGATTAAGAGTGACTGACAAGTCATTAAAATATTACACTTTCTATCAATGGAATTTCTCAAAAAGTTATCAGGCATGCTTGCAATTTTGACTAACATGTAAGACAGTCTAGCAACTTCCAAAGTCTGTTCCTATTTGTAACTGTAAAGTTATATCAGTTGTTTAACAGTAGCAGCAAAATGAGTTGAATGATGAAAGCATGAATGTTTAGGCTGTTAATATTGAAAAGTATAAATAGTCATGATTTTATAAGTTAATTTTAACACATTTTCCTGTCCTAGGCATTGGATTTAGTCCTGACTAAACCAAAGACTTTGTGAATAAAAGTATTTTCCTACACAGCAACACGTCTGGTTTATTATAGCTGCCCATGTTGCACCAAGGCTTTCAGAAGTTCATTTGGCCCCCCAGTTGTTTTCCTTTCATGTGTTTGGATCGCTCGAAGCCATGGAAACTCAAGCATTTTTCTATTTCCTGTGTGACGTGGGGTTAACAATGCACTGACACCTGTATAGGTCATAATTATGGCAACTTTTCATCTTTTATGTACGAGGAAGCCCCTAGGTGCCCCACTGCATTATTTCATCACGAGTGGGCAACTGGGTAGAACCACGAACCTTATGTAAGCCAGCCGGATAGCTTTCACAATGCCCTGAATAAGGCAGGAACACTACGAGTAAAAACTTGTTAAAAAGCAATGACCAGAAAAGAATTACAGGAATATCAGTTCGTTCCACTGATGGACCTTTATAAGTGTAAATAAGGCTACTAGATCTGTTAGAACAATAAAGCTGTCTGTTGGTTTTGCCATCAAGCAGATTTTAAACTGTTATTTGTAAGGAGTTGATGGCAATATTATTACTACACCAAATTTACCCTTGGGGGTTGGGGGTGCTCCTCGGCTGAGTGGTTACAGTCGCTTGCTTTTACATGGTTCGCACAGGCCATGAAAAGTCCTTGAATTTGATGCCTACTCCTTGAAAACTACTTGAATTTTGTAACAGTCAGAAACTACTTGAAAACTACTTGAATTTAGGAAAAAACGTACAAAAGATGGCAAATAGTCCTTAAATTCGTCGGGTGCGAAGTGAAAACGGACCAAAATAAAACTAAAAAACAACGAAAAAAGAACAACCGTTACCGCCATTAGGGCCTGCCACAGAGTCGGCGATAGTACGGTACGGTACTGTACTTTACGGGTTTTATGCTCTTTCAAGTAATTTTCACACTGTAATTTATCCGCGATGCGTTGAAGGTAAATCTTGTGTTACATTGTTTAATTTTGTCCTAAACTGGATTTAAATTGGTTATTTCATGTCTCAGCAACAGTGACATTGCGCCCATTTTAGTCCTTGAAAATGGAGGAAAACTACTTGAAAACTACTTGAATTTTTTTTGGGAAGGTCTGTATGAACCATGTTGTAATCGATTCCCCTTGTTGATGTGGATTCAGGCCTTACTCAAGATGTTGAATTCTTCATGTGAGGAAGCCATCAAGGTAGTTGGTTCTTCCCAGGTGCCCACTTGTGATAAAATAATAACCAGAGGTGCACCTGGGGTCTACCTCCACCATCATAGCTTGAAAGTTGCCATATGACCTATAATTCTGTTAGTGCGACGTAAAACCCAACAAAATGACAGTACATAGCACTCTTTTTTTTCATGCACATTTAACCATTCAAAATTGCTGAATACATTTCAGAAATACAATTGAAAATTCTTAAGAAACAAAAAATGACTTTTATTAACAAAACGAAAAACAGGAATGTAAAAAATAGATATAACCAAGCATAGGTTAAAAACTTGAATGATTCTACAATAGAATACTGTTGAATGCTTAGATATGAAAAAAAGTATCCGTTAGTTTGTGAAATATTGTACAAAGAAGGGGGGGTTTTGCAAGCTTATGAGTCGGCTTCCTTAATATTGATGGGGAGTTCAAAAGCTTTGGAACAATGACCAAAAAGCTGTGATTGTCAAATATCACTGGTTTAATCTTGCACAATCAATGACGGCATTTTTAGTAGTATTTGAGCTCCTGTCATATCATTCATATGATCAATATTCGATATATCATATATTTTCTAACGGAATAATAACAGAGTACAAGACAATATAGTAGTGCAATATGAACTTTATTACTAGTATTGATTAATAACTTTTAAGGTGGTTCTATTCTGCGACAAAATCACACGAATTGGATGCATTTTTAGCTCACCTGTCACAAAGTGACAAGGTGAGCTTTGGTGATCACGTGGCGTCCGTCGTCCGTCCGTGCGTCTGTCCGTGCATGCGTAAACTTTTGCTTGTGACCACTGTAGAGGTCACATTTTTCATGGGATCTTTATGAAAGTTGGTCAGAATGTTCTTCTTGATGATATCTAGGTCAAGTTCGAAACTGGGTCACATGCGGTCAAAAACTAGGTCAGTAGGTCTAAAAATAGAAAAACCTTGTGACCTCTCTAGAGGCCATATTTTTCATGAGATCTTCATGAAAATTGGTCAGAATGTTCATCTTGTTGATAACTAGGTCAAGTTCGAAACTGGGTCACGTGGGGTCAAAAACAAGGTCAGTAGGTCTAAAAATAGAAAAACCTTGTGACCTCTCTAGAAGCCATTTTTCTCAATGGATTTTCATGAAAATAGGTCAGAATGTTCACCTTGATGATACCTAGGTCAAGTTCGAAACTGGGTCACGTGCGTTTAAAAACTAGGTCAGTAGGTCTAAAAATAGAAAAACCTTGTGACCTCTCTAGAGGCCATATTTTTCAAGAGATCTTCATGAAAATTGGTCAGAATGTTCACCTTGATGATATCTAGATCAAGTTTGAAACTGGGTCACGTGCGGTCAAAAACTAGGTCAGTAGGTCTGAAAATAGAAAAACTTTGTGACCTCTCTAGAGGCCATATTTTTCATGGGATCTTTATGAAAATTGGTCAGAATGTTCACCTTGATCATATCTAGGTCAAGTTCGAAACTGGGTCACGTGCGGTCAATAACTAGGTCAGTAGATCTAAAAATAGAAAAA
Organism: Mercenaria mercenaria; assembly: GCF_021730395.1. Taxonomy (NCBI): domain Eukaryota; kingdom Metazoa; phylum Mollusca; class Bivalvia; order Venerida; family Veneridae; genus Mercenaria; species Mercenaria mercenaria. Next base: position 61,750 of record NW_026459424.1, on the reverse strand, counting down.
CCTTGTGACCTCTCTACAGGCCTTATTTTTCAAGAGATCTTCATGAAAATTGGTCTGAATGTTCATCTTGATGATATCTAGGTCAAGTTCGAAACTGGGTCACGTGCGTTTAAAAACTAGGTTAGTAGGTCTAAAAATAGAAAAATCTTGTGACCAGTCTAGAGGCCATATTTCTCAATGGATCTATATAAAAATTGGTGAGAATGTTCAGCTTGATGATACCTAGGTCAAGTTCGTAACTGGGTCATGTGCGGTCAAAAACTAGGTCAGTAGGTCGAAAAATAGAAAAACCTTGTGACCTCTCTAGAGGCCATATTTTTCATGAGATCTTCATGAAAATTGGTGAGAATGTTCACCTTGATGATATCTAGGTCTTCAAAAGTGGGTCACGTGCCTTCAAAAACTAGGTCATTAGGTCAAATAATAGAAAAACCTTGTGACCTCTCTAGAGGTCATATTTTTCAATGGATCTTCATGAAAATTGGTCAGAATTTTTTGTCTTGATGATATCTAGGTCACATGTGCTCAAAAGCTAGGTCACTGTGTCAAATAATAGAAATAACGACGTCATACTCAGTTCAACACTGGGTCATGTGGGGATAGGTGAGCGATTCAGGACCATCATGGTCCTCTTGTTTAGGAAAATCATGCAGTCTAATGCATTTGTATCCAACATCGGCCTTTCTGCAGACAGTATCTCTCCAGAGGTGGAGAAAACTCGCTCTGCAGTCTGCACCTCCCAACAGTTTTATCAAAGTATGACACTTTACTATTGGTGGCAGCGTGCTTCTGATACAGATTTATTCTTGTTTAGTACGCTTAGGATTTGCTGACAAAAAAAATCATCACTGCAAAAATTAGCGTTCTGTTCCGGGTACCACATACTTACATTTTTTCCGATGATGTTGAACCCTGATTGGCTGTCGGGTGAGACGTTGTAAAAAAGGCATTTCCGGAGTAAACAAAGTACGCTCTTTGGAGGAGAACTATTACTGAGGCCATTTACCATGTAGTTAGTTTGTTTTTGATCGATACAGGAACATTCTGTCCGATGTATCAGTCGAACCCTGAATACAGATATTCGATACATATCTAGAACCGGTACGCACCCCTACTTAAAGGTGGGGTTCAGAACCTTGTTTTATACCCTGTATTTCACTAGAAACCAACGGAGCTCCTACAGTATCTGTGTAAAATCATTGTGATGCAACATCCTAATGATAACGTGAGCTGCTGTGTTCTGGGCGTGTTGCAATCTGTTGTGTGGTGTTTCGAATACATATGAATAAGGCATTACAGTAGTGTAACTGGAGGTCAGGTAAAAATTGTTTCCACTCCATAACTTGTATGCATCGATGGATTATCTTAGTGCTACACAGAAATGTTCCTCATGACGAGACTGTGTCAACACATGACCTAAGCTTGACAGTCCAAGGTCAAGGTCACTACTGAAAGTTCTGTATTGCCACAGCATTACTCAAGTCAATTCTTGATTTTGTAGTAGTCACTGACCTCTACCATTATGACTGCAATGTACTTGAAATTATGTTTCGATGTGAACAACGTTACTACTGCTTCCGTTTCTTCAGCTTGAGCATTGGCATGTTGCAATGCATCCACAAGACAATTTCAGCCAGGCAACCTCCGGTGCTATGCAATGCCACACTTCTAGCCACATTTTCTTGTTGTTAGGGCTACCTTCAAACTGCCGGTTAAGAACTCTATTGCAATTTAGACTTTGATCGAGAGAAATTTCACTGTATTCTCAGTGTTTTACAGGTATTATATTTTTTCCTTCAATGACGGTTATAGTCTTGTGACTATGGTATAAAATTTTGAAAGTGAACAACTTGTTTTATGTGAAAGTGAAGCATGACAAAAAACAGACAAGTATATTACAATAATTTTATAGATAACAAATAGATATCACAGAATGGCAGTACAGTTTTAGCTTCAATTTAGTAGCTTAACTTTTAAAATTGTTTGTGTAACTTTTCACAACTCATGCGCTGTGGAATTGTGCCTATACAACAAATCAACAAATGCCGAAATAAAACTTCCGCTACGACTGCCAAAAAGAAAATGTTTTGATTTTAAAATCATTTAACATTGTTGTGTAGCTTGAAGAAACAAAACACAATATTGCTGACTACCAATATGGCCAAAATAAAATCTCTGCATGAAAAAGAAGTAAGCAGTGTATTTCATTCATAAAATTATGGTGATAAGCTAATATAAGCACTTTTTTCCTGGATTGCTTACAAATTTTAACCCGTTTTCCAAAAGTAACCAAGAATGTGTGGCTTAGATAAAATGTCTCAAGTCAGTCATGGAGAAAATATGTCTTGCTCATATCTGAAACTGTTGTCATGCATTATCGGAAGTATTATGCCCTATCGATTCCGCCAATTACAATGATGTTAACTTTTATCGCAGAGTCTGAGAAACAATTACTGAACTGCTTTATACATGTAATTATATTGTGTGCAAAATGCCAAGTTCAGTTCAACATCTGTGTATTTTGCTTAAATTTGCTAAAATACGTATACCTTAGGTGGAAATGTATGCCTATCATTATAAATTGACTCCACCTGGACAAAAGACAGAGATTTAAGCATGCTAACATAAGAACATAATTGTCTTAAATGACTATAACTGTAACCCCCTATTTCAAATCTTGCAAAAAAGCTTGTTTCTAAACAAGAGCTGACACTATTAGTGACAAATGCCCCAGAACATTTCTTTCATCGATGGCAGAGTTCTGGACCAGACCATGTTAACCTTTCACCTCTAAGTGTGACCTTGACCTTAGAGCTAGGGGTCTGGATCTTGCGCATGACATGTCGTCTCATTATGGGGAACATTTATGCCAAGTAATTTCAAAATCCCTTGATGAATGGCAGAGTTATTAACTAGACATGAAACAGACCCTGTTGACCTTTGACTTCTAAGAGTGACCTTGACCTTTGAGCTAGGGGTCTGTGTCTTGTGCATGACACGTTTCATTATGATGAACATTTAAACCAAGTTATTTCAAAATTCCTTTATGAATGGCAGAGTTACAGCCTGGACAAGAATTTACACTGATGGACACATGCAAGTAGAGATGGACAGTGCGATTTTAATATGCCCGCCTTAGGATGGATAAAAATACATGAAAAATGTGTAAGAAAACATTTCTGAGGCTCTTTTTTCCATTCAGGACAAGCAGTATTAAAACTTTGGTAATGCTATTTATGTTCCATACATTTCATTGTAAAGTTTTTGTTTCAGGTAGTCCTCAAACACATGGTTATATTTGTTAACAAAAGCATTATATAATCCCTCGTACTGGTTCAGTCTCTTCAGAACTGCTGTGTTACTCTCCAGAACTTTCAGCAAGTCAAACGGTGGAAACAGCCTGAAATTTAAATGTACACGGAATATTGATACATATACAAATGCAAGACTTTACATGCAAGATATAGAAATATGCCATACATTTATAACATCTGAACAAGGGCTGGTCAGTATTCCTGCTAGGATTTGAAAAGGGCAGGGTGGAGGTAAAAAAAAAAAAGGCACTTTGGGCCGCAATGCGGCGAGTGGGGGAGTGTGGGAAGGGGTATCCCCCTCCCACTAGGGGGTTTGGGGATCCTCCTTAGAAATTTTTGAATAATCGGACATCAAATAAGGCATCTGGTGTGTTTCCTGGCAGGCTGGCAGCAAATATTGTTTTTCGAGACCAAGATGAAAATAATTTCTGTGAATATGGCAGGATTTTACAAATAAAAATTTACGGAAATAAACTTTGTAAAAATGTTGGATTTCTGTTTGTACTCAATCAGTGTTAATTGCTGTTCATCAACGGGTATATTTCTCACCTTGACTAAATGATTACAACAACCTTCTACGTATTATGTAAACGAAACAGTAAAGCAATAAAGACTATGTTTCGTTTTGGACAATTACTGCTGCATGCGGGCTTAGCGCAAAACGGTTGTAACTTATATGAAATAAAGAAGTTACATTTGTTTTGCGTTAAGCCTGCATGCAGCAGTGCTAATACGATTAAAGCCTGAGGTCACCTGTAAACAAGGCAGGAAAACGGCCAATATTTATATTGTTTTGCATAAGAACGAAAAACTCCTGTTATTCTATGATAAATCACACTTGGGAACTTATTATTTCGATTCTAACACGACATACTAGTATCAACAGTGTTAGAAAAAAGTAGTAACTACTTTTTACAACCGCGCTACGCACCTGGATCGGATGACGTCATTGCACGCGAGTAGTATATTGCAGAATAACCCGAGACAGATTTTGCTCTACATGTATGTAGGTTATTTGCTGGTATTGTTAGAATTCATTTTACTCTGACTTGGCAATAATTATGTTTAATTGATATCTTGATAATATTGGTATTACACTGAAAAATGTTACAGAATACCTGAAGATTTCTAGTGTTTAATCTCTTTCGTGTACTGCTGAATAAAATCAAAATAATGCGAAAGTACTTATACTGGTGAAGGACTAATTTTCACAGAATTCATGGATGTGCTGATCCACAAAATTAAACCTTGATGAGGGACTTTGGTGATTGTCTCCCTTATTGGCATGATTGGATTATGTCAGAGATAATAAAATAGTAACTAGGTCCCATCATTTGGAATCCTCTGACTTTATCGCTGTTTTGCCTATGAGATATCTCAGTTCTATGGTGTGAGATATCTTGCATTTTTGTTAAATTAAATATCTGGAATCCAAATGAAAGGATCTACTTACTGTAATATAAAGGGAGATAACAGACCAAAGTCTCCCATTGCATTTCATTTTATTGTCAAAAGATGAAATATACGACTTTCTGTGTTCCAGCAAAACTCGAAATTTCATGTCCATGAAAGTAAATGATTTTGCAGAATAATTGCTCTAAGACAGGGACAGTGTAAATTTACCAGTTATAGACTATTTATTTTTTTGTTCAAACAATTACAAGTAATCGCTTTTGAACAAACTACCTATGAAGTAGTCTAATTTTAGGCTTGTCCTTTAAGCCTGTTACATATAATAACAGATGCAAGGCTTTGGTTTACTGTTGAGCGACTTATACTTGGTTTAACACACTTTTTCAGCAGAACTTCAGTTTGTTATATACCTGCTTCTCAACCAAGCCAGTCTTCCTTGATTCTGTACTAGAAAACACTCGACTCGGATAATAGGTCATTGGGGGTCAAATGACTTCAGATTTGCTGTCTTCTGTGAAATTCCCGTGAAAAACAATTGCCTTGATAAAAGAACATATATACTCAAGACCTTTTTCTTATATAATATACTCTTGTTCTCTTACCTACTGACAATAAAAAAGGTGGGCAGATCTTTTGTTTATTTTAGTAGTTTTATTTTATATAGACATTAAAAAAAAAAAAAGAGTTCTTACTCGTCCTTGTCCGCCGATTTTCTGATGAAGTCATTCAGCTCTAGTCGACATTCTGGCGTGTTGTTGAACATCACTATATGCAACATTTCTATAACATCGTATTTGTTTAACTTTAGATGGGTACACATATTCACCAACACAAATATCATCAACTCTGCCAACTTCGGGTTTGTTGTAATAACAGCTGTAAATAAATATCAGAGCATAATTATAGAGAATAGTGTATGAACCTACTAATGGTATCTGAGATCATACCAGCTAAACTCAAAACTATTATGCTGAAAAAGGGGTATAACTTTAAAGACATGCAATAGCTGTCAGAGGAAAGAAACCGCTTGGCTTTCAACAGCCATGCCACAGTTGAAAAAGGGACACAAATTTGTAAAAATGCAGAACAGAGTTCTGGAACCTATACAGTGCATGTCAGTTCATTGCAGAGGTCAAGTGTGTGAAGTTTCAATCCATTCCCACTAATGGTTACTACAGTAACTGGTTTACATATGGATGCTGACAAATAGTTGAGGACAATAGCTCTACATATTCTTTGAATAGTCAAGCTGAGAAGGGGCACAATTTTATAGAAATTCAAAACAAAATTATAAAACATGTGCACTGCACATCAGATTATCATAGTGAACAGATGTTTGAAATTTCACTTCATTTCCACCAGCATACACACAAACTTTAACCGAGATGCTGATGCCGTCAAACCAGCTGCATGTGATAGATCTATTTATTTTAAAACTTACTACACATGGGATACTAGACTAGTTTTAAATTCTAGAAACAAGTAGATATCTTACACTTCTGTCTTCTCAATGGACAAGTTGTTGAAACAATAGTTTTATTTTCCAGCGCAGAATTCACATTTATAGAAAAATCCCAGCCTTCATTATCATTGGTCTGATCCCATGTATAATCTGGACGTATTATACTTGTTGTTCCAAACAGCTGGCGTAGTTTTCTAGCTGATATCGAACTAGCAAAACTGTACAGAAATAAAGTTTGTGGAATGTCTGCCTTTACTTCATCTGCTATTGTGGGTACTTGTGACGGTAGTACACACAGGAATACAATATGTGAGGTTGTCACTAGCTTTATATTGTCATGGAAACAATCAACTCCTTTAGTTGATAAATATTCTGAAAAGAGAAACACTGTTCTTCGAAAACAATCTGAAATTTTCCATACCTACCAGATTTATAAAGACATTTTGTTTAATACAAACTCTTAGACTACTGCTGTGGAGCTATACATGTTTAAATTTGGCTACATAGATGTTATAACATCATTCTTACAAAATATATTTTGTTTTAGTTTATACTTATTCATCTTAGGTCAATTATAAAGCAAATTCTACAACTTATATATACGAATTACTCTCGGCACCTCATTCCTGATGGAATCAATCGCCACCAGGGAATGACAGAGGTGTAGCCAGTTTCCCCTTTAAATGCTGAGCACCAAGCAAGTGAGCTACTGGTAACATTTTTCTCGTATTTGGTTTGACGTGGCAGGGGATCGAACTCAAGGCCGCCTGCACCCAAAGTGGATGCTCTACCACTAGACTATCTTTGGCTGCTTTTTAAATCATTCCCAATTTTCTTTACTGCTGTATATAGCTATAATGCTTAAAGTTATACATCTTTAAAGCCTTTCAAAAAGCATTTGCCTTGAAACTATCTGAAAGTTTACATGGTTATAAACCTTATGAACCAAGTACATAAAAACTGCAAAATGTGTAGTAGAGGTTGCTGCTCTGTAGAGATTAATTTACTAAGGTTCTGTGATCAAAACTAGCACTAGCCTGAAGGTAAAAACCTCAGGTAAAAGTGTATTTAAGCTAGCAGAAGGTCTCAAAATTTTATAAATGCTTACTGACTTTGGCCTGTAAGAAATTTTGTGGTTCATATTAATACTTGTATATAGTAATTCGGACTAGTACTGGAAAATCCTAATTTCTAACACTGGACAGTTGACTAATTGCAAAGAAAATATCTGCTCATATAGAAAGATGTTTGTTCTTTATATGTGTCATTAACATAGGTTAACACAATAATTTGAGCCGTGCCATGAGAAATCCAACATGGTGGCTTTGCAACCAGCATGGATCCAGACCAGCCTGCGCATCCGCACAGTCTGGTCAGGATCCATGCTGTTCGCTTTCAAAGCCTATTGCAATTAGAGAAACTGTTAGCGAACAGCATGGATCCTGACCAGACTGCACGAATGTGCAGGCTGGTCTGGATCTATGCTGGTCGCAAAGCTACTATGTTGGTTTTCTCATGGCGCGGCTCATTCACCTAATGTTTCTGGTCTACGTGTGGATATTTTTATATCTTTTGGGTTGATGTTTCCGTATGTGATGAAACTATGAGCTAACTGACTACCAAGTCTTCCGCATCCAAGAATGCCAATTTTCAATGGATCTCTTGAACTCTGATCCTGAAGTATTCTTGTTGATCTTTTCTGTGGACTTTTGAGACAATTTTTTAACTGCCTAGAAAAGATAAGATATTATTAGCCATACTCTATAGAGGTCTGGTTTTAGACAACCCTTATATGAGCTGTCCAGAGGCCAGGTAATCAATATGAATACTGAAAATGATATCTGCAGACAGTATACTGTAATTAAAAATCAAAAGCAAGAGATGGTTTCAAAAATCAAATACATAGTTACATTTTTTTGTTGTATATAAGCCCTCATCTCGTCGTTTTAAATATATTGAAACAGATAAGAAATATAAGTGATAAGAAATGTACTTATAATTCTCTTATACAATTGTGAAATTTGATAAATAACTAATATGGTAATTAGCAGTTTGTATGGCATAATGACATTTTTATCAAATCATGGTTTTCTTGGGATCGAAGAATAATTTAAAGAACAGTATGATTTTCTTTGTTTTTATTAATGTTTACTTTGTCGGTTTACTTTAATTATGAAAAATGAATGTGACTAAGTTGGAAAACCATAATTGTCAAAACTTCATATTCAACCCATGTGAGAGCTGTTTATAAAAAATATCTATAAAAATGTAAGTAATAACACTTTAATAACAATGATTCATTGCTTTTTCCTAGCAATTACCATAATACACCAGTAATTTGAGTAAAACAGTAACAGCATATCACTGTTATCATATTACTGGAACTCTCGTTTAGTCTGCACTACCAATTTGTTTTAGCTCGATTGTGATGAAAGCTTTAAGCTTATTGTAACCAACCTCTAGCCTGCTTCCTGGAAAAACCAGCACTGGTGTCATATGAGAAGTCATGGTTGTGACCCCAGTGGGGCTCGAACCCACGACCCCTCGATTAAATGGCCGACACCTTATCCACTAGACCAACCCTCCCCTTTCTGAGTCTAAGAGGTCCTGCTAATGGAGCCAATTCCTGTTAGTTAACATCTTTAAGGAGCTTATAGGTTAGAGTAGTCCAACTAATTTGACGCGATCCTAGGAAATATTGAGATAATTTTTTTCATCATGGGCAATATACCCACTCGCGTCAAACACTCGAAAGACCAAAATAACTGAAGCAATTTCCGATGAAATTTTCATCTCTGCCGACGCTTTACATGCTATAGACCTGTTCAAATGCCGATTATTTCATGAATTGGCCATAAATTCAAATAAAACTTACACGTATGGAAACGGAATTCAATCCTCATTGATATATGTAAAAATTATCAAATAATATACAAAATTACAAATTTTCTAATGATTTAAACCTATGTATGTACTACACATGATTAACGATTACCACGTGTCTACACGCCAATATGCACAAGCGATAAAACCAATAACTTTACATGACTGTGTACTGTACGTGATTTGTCCTCCATTATTTTGGTCCTTCAAAGTTTTGACGTTTAGATTGCCCGTCCCAAATACAAACCAACCTGAACGTCGAATTATTTTGACTAAGGTTAGAGACCACCAACCACAGATTTCCATTATAACATTATGGAGTGTACGGCCTCATGTATATCTAGTCTCAATTTAATATTAATGAACTAACTTATAGTTTCACCAAATTAAAGAACAAAAAACATACAAATATCGTCAATCAGATACAATAATTGAGTATTTTCCATGTGAATGATATGAACCCCAGTTTACAATACGCTGGTAAATTTACAATATGCTTGTGAACTGTACTCTAAACACACTGACAAAGTTCAATTATGAAAAAAATTACTCATGGGTTTTCGGTTTGATTACACTATAGTCAAAATAATTCGACGTTCAGATTGTTTTATATTTGTGACGGGCAATCTAAATGTCAAAACTTTGAAGGACCAAAATAATGGAAGTTAAATCACAGTACACAGTCATGTAAAGTTATTGGTTTTATATGGCGTGTAAACACATGGTAACTGTTGATCGTGTACAGTACATACAAAGGTTTAAATCACCAGAAAATTAGTAATTTTGGATATTATTTGATAATTTTAACATAGATTAATGAGGAATTGAATCCCCTTTCGATACATGTAAGTTATATTTTAATTTATGGCCAATTCATGAAATAATCGACATTTAAACCTTAGTGTAGGGGTTCTCGTATCGGGTGGCCTCGGTAGCTCAACTGGTAGAGCATTGGCACGGTAAGCCGAAGGTCCGAGGTTCGAATCCCGGTCGAGGCTGCACATTTTTCTTGAGACTGTTACATTTGGGGGCTCGTCCGGGATGCTCACCCTTGGAGCCCATGCAGGGCGAAGCAGTTTGGCTGGGGTGTGCATCTGAATTCGGTTAACAGTCTGGCAGACATTGGCCAGGAGTGCCAATGTCTCACAATAAGAGGCAAGGTGTGTAGTGGTTCTCGTATTGGGTGGCCTCGGTAGCTCAATTGGTAGAGCGTTGGCACCGTAAGCCAAAGGTCCGAGGTTCGAATCCCGGTCGAGGCTGCACATTTTTCCTGAGACTGTTACACTTAGCATGCAAAGCGTTGGCAGCGATGAAAATTTCGTGGGAAGTTGCTTCAACTATTTTGGTCATTCAAGTGTTTGACGCGAGTGGGGATATTGCCCATATGAAAAAAGTATCTCAATATTTCCTAGGATCGCGTCAAATTAGTTGGACTAGAGTCAGTGTACCCGGTTTCGCACTGTACGCGGTTTCGCACACCCAGCAAATTCATGTGCTTAGTGAGAATAAAGCAGAAAATTCAACAATTCTTTGTTATTATTTCACAAAATTGTTTTATTCCCTACATAAATTGACACAAGGGGTTCATCCCCGCTTGAGCCTCGTTCTGGTAGGTGCAGACGAAAACAATAACAATACTAATGGAGGCCAGTAGGTTAGCTGAAAAATATTAAATTTTATGAAAATAATGACTAAGCAAACAACAACAAGGTGTAAAATAAATTAAAAAATCACTTTTCCTTCATACATGTAGGTATTTACCTATTACTTTACCGAAATGAAAAATATTTCAACAGATATTGAAGTTCTCCCAACCTGCAAAATGACTTCAACTTGATTGTTTGCTTTACGTTTTTATTAAAACAGAGAACTTAATCGAATGACAAGACTTGTTGGGGTCTTTTGTGATTCAGCAGCTTCTATTGTTTATTTTTGTTTCATGTATTCAGCTGTTTTAGCCTTTTCTGCTTTAAGCAGTAAAAACAGGGTTTGGTCCCTATATTTCACTTTCATAACTGCTTTTTAATTTCACTTTCACTGAAAGTTTCAGATGTTTTATTGGAAAATACATGTTTAAATTGAATAGAATAAATACTTAAAAAGTTAATTGAAATTTTTCTTTTGGGTAAATGCATTACTATCACTGAATTCTATAAATAGCATGGTGTGCGAAACCGGGTACACTTAAATGCAAAAACTGGTCAAAATATGTTATCCGAATCAAGTTCACCAAGAGGTATGACGTCATTGAAGTGGGAAAGGAAAGTAAGCGTGTTTTAAACCAAAATAAGTGTATTTATTAAAGCATGTAGAGGTAAATTCAAATTTAATCATTTTTGACTAAATAGGAAAGTATTCTTAGGAAATGTGTGCGAAACCGGGTACACTGACTCTAGATTACATTAGTGACCAATCACTCAGAACGGACTAAACAGTTCCCTAATACCGTATTCCAAGTAATTTCTCGGTACTTTTTGGAACTGGTGCTCTCTGGCCTATAGGACTATGAGTCACATATATATTCATGTCTAAAATTTCTATCAGACAAGTTTGTAGCAAACAAGCACCTTGCTTCGTGTAAAACCGATACAAAATATGTTGCTTGAGCACATGATGTTACTGTCAGCGCATGTGCCCTCTTCCTAAGATATTGAAGTTCTTTTTCATCATCATCCAATGCACTTTCAAACTGAAGAGAAGATAGATTTAAAGTAATGTCCGTAGGTGATTTATCTTCACTCGGTTGCTGAAGACGCGTCGCGAGCGCCATTTTTGTTTCTACGGAAGTAAATATTTCGATAGTGTTCGTAAGGTATCGACAACTTCCGGTAAGTGTTTATTGATGAATTTTACCTTTTTTCGTGCTTTTAACTGAATTTCAACTACATAATTTACAACATTTTAAGGATAGAAGAATTTGTTATTAATATTTTACTTTGAAAAGATCGAGACTTTGTCGTGTAATGACTTCCATGTTTTTGTAAACCAGGTGGATGTTAATAGCTCGGTATTCGGATAAAATAGATTCTGTCTGGGCAGATAAGGCGTGAATATTTTCATTATGAAACATATAAAGCATGTGTAACAGTCTCAGGAAAAATGTGCTGACTCGACCGGGAATCTAACCTTGGACCTTTGGCTTACCAGGCCAATGCTCTACCAATTGAGCTACCAATTGAGCTACCAAGGCCATCCAGTAGAGAACCGCTACTTCCCGAGCCTGAATTGCAAGACATTTGTACTTGTAATGTAATGGCCAGTTAAGCTTTACTTTATTATTATGACATGTTCATACTTAAATTATTATTTTATTTTCAAGAGAAGAAAGAAAGGAAATTGTAATGTTATGGCCATTCAGGACATAGTTATAAAGTAATATAGAAACAGTTCAGTATTCTAAAATATTGCTTCTCCGAAATATTATACATGTATAATTGTATATTGCTATCCTAAGGTTAACAAAGTACAGTTCTTCTCTGTACCAGGCATACAGGTAGCCAACTGGACGCTGGCATATTTCCATTATACATTGCAGTTTCATGCAGATTCAGCAGTCCGCAGAATGTCTTATCACCATATTTGTAATAACGCTCGGACATGATAGCTAATTACCAACAATGCTCTTGGCTATATTTCCTATATAACTCTGATTAGCGAGAGAACCGTTGAGAAAGGCACGGGGAACCGAATTGATTAGACTCTTTTAGTTATTTGGGCTAAAACACCTTGGGTTAGCTATCATTGTCAGTGCGTCTCACTTATCCATAAGAACTTGGGTTGAACTTTAAATAAAAACTGTTGACTTTCAAAGTGTTGTTTACTATTCCTTTGTCACCGGAGTTTATTACGTGACAATTGTTTGGCGCCGTGACCAAGGATAAGTGGGACCAAAATGAACTTTTTAAAATGGATTGTCGCTGTAATGATCTGTGAATACTGCCACTACGATCACATGGACTATGAAGAAAACAACATGCCAGAAACTGTAAGTTACTTTTCCTCAATCTTCTCAGACAATTTTGCAAGCTGGAAACGTTTTCCTATTTCTATTTTATACAGATTAACAAGAACAAAATTACTTTTTGGATATTTTTCATCGGCAAAACATAAAAAAATATTTTCAAACAGACTTTTTTATATCTATGGTCAGAAAATAGAAAGATAGTAACAAAAAAAAAAAGAGAAAAGAAATAAAAAAAATGAAAAAGTTAGAAAATAGTAAAACTAATAAGAACAGAAATAAATGGAATTGTGTACTGTACGTTCTGTATGGCTATAGTACTGGAATTATTAGGGTTATCTCCTGTCTGTAGCATTGATTTAGAATGATTAGGGTTATCTCCTGTCTGTAGCACTGATTTAGAATGATTAGGGTTATCTCTTATTTATGAAGAAATCTTGGTTTGGGCATTGGTAAACTTGATATGTTTTTATCGGATTCAGTGCAAAATGTGTTACTTAGAAATGTATTTGTTAATATATGTACCGGTTTTACCCAATGTCATTTCATTTTTGGTCATTCGTGAACAAAGTTTCATTTGGTCAGAGGTCAAATGTACATACGGTTGTCTGTTTTAATAAAAATAAGGATACTTGGTACAATATTTGGATTGCAAACTGGAAAACGAAGTTTAAAGTCTATTTTTAGGACAGCTGGTTATCTGCATAGAAATGTTGTGTTTTTGGTGCATTGGGTTTTGGAATTATGCATATCATTTTGTGCATTCTTCTGGTTTGTTAATGTGAAAAAATGACAGCTTGTTGATTTTGATCATCAGTGGATAAAGGGTTACATTAGTATCTAGTCTGAAGGCATCCTGAGGCAGGACGGTCTATTTTGCTGAAAATATGAGGACACCCATATAGGGGTGTGGAGTAAACAAACTGTTTTACTCCCTCAGTATATTTTTTATTTTTTTTATGACTTATGAATTCTGGAATAGGGGACTCCAGTGTAGTAGAATGGCAAATCGGCCATGTATAGTGACCAAGGTATTTGGTGTGCGCGGGTGACGCATCCGACAGTGTTTACGTCGGCACTCAATCTGAGAAATAGACGCATTGATAGCGTTGTGTATATAGAGGCATAGAGGTATACTCTTAGACTAGTATATGTTGTATTTGAGCAAAATAGATCTGTTTTCGTTTCTCAAGTTACGCCATAGGCACCTTGTCAACTCATCCAGGCTTGTCATTTTTCAATTACTTTTGGTTAACTATCATTTGTAAGCAGTGGATGTAAGACTGTTTTCCTATCTAAATGTTAACTGACTCCAGTCTTGTATTTTGATATAATACAGTACACATATTTATACATGCTAGGTACATCCTTTCTATCATTTCTTTTTGGAAAAGTTGAAAATTTAAGTAAGATATGCTTGCAAAATACATGAAGATTTAGGCTAGGTAACATAAGCAGTACACTCTAAGAACTGAGATAGTGTGTATTATAAACTGTTGTTAGAATGTTGCCAAAGGAGATATTACATGTAAACTCGCAAGAACTATATATTGTGACAGTCATAATTTACCCTAATGACACAACATATGATTACATATATTGTAATATTATGGTGAAACACAGTGAAAAGAATTAACTTGCTAAATACGATGTTTTGAACATTTTATAAATTTTTAGCTCCAGTGATACAGTTTTTACAGATGATAACTTCATAAGTTTGAAAACGAATGTGATGAGAAATCTGTTCCTCAGCGACAATAACCTCTTTTAACACTGTTTTAATGAAAGTGACATCTTGGAACTTATTTAACTTATTGCATCCAAACTTGAATAGTATGGACATCCAACGTTTTAATTCTCCGATGATACTGATACAAATCCTGACAGTACGTATACATTGATATCGTGGAAATCGCAGTTAAAAGCAAAAACGGTAGAAGAAGCGTGCATATATAGAACTTTTCATACATAAATCCTACAGAACTTTTGTGCAATCATATTCTATAAATTACGTACACTAATCATGCAGAACTTTTTCGACTTCTATCTGGAGGCAATTGACTCTTTGTTTTATGATACATAGTGTGTTTACCACTTCATACAAAGAGTACAAATATATGATATGGAGAAGGCAGGGGCGTAGACCTACGCACTCTGTATGCTACAACCAACCTCGACGCTACACAAGTAATATTGAACAACCCTAACACAGAAGAAAGTTTTTTTAAACAGCTGGCAGCTGAAGCCAGCAACACGCATACATCCAGTACATGTGAACTACACCCCTGGATAACTCGCCAAGGGGGCGTACGGGAACTACATGACTGTACTGTTCATCCTTGGAGCTACGCACGTGAACCTCAAGCTCGTGGTAGTCCAAGTCCGGATTTAAACGCATTGGATTAATTAAATCTACATTCCGTTTTATTGGCATACACATACTACACTGTTTTTTTTATTGAATCGACATTATCGTACCTTCATTACATACAATACGGGAGATGTTACGTAAACAAAATTTACATTTAATTATTACAAGTCAGTTGTACAATCCTAGAATCATCGTGAACACGGAATTAACATTTACTTTTTAGAAGTGCGTTTGATGTCATGTATATTTATTCTCCAGGCATAGTGACATGTTTTTTTTTCATACAAACATGCAGTCGTTGTGTAAACGAAATTAACATTTAATTATTAGAAGTGCGTTGCCTTACAATCCTGGAATCATGGTGTACACGGAATTATCATTTACTTTTTAGAAGTGCGTTTGATGTCATGTATATTTATTCTCCAGGCATAGTGACATGTTTTTTTTTCATACAAACATGCAGTCGTTGTGTAAACGAAATTAACATTTAATTATTAGAAGTGCGTTGCCTTACAATCCTGGAATCATCATGTACACGGAATTATCATTTACTTTTTAGAAGTGCGTTTTAATTTTCATACAAACATGCAGTCGTTGTGTAAACGAAATTACATTTACTTTTTTAGAAGTGCGTTTTAATTGTGACAAACACCTACATATATTTTTTTTTCGTGAACTAGTGACTTTGATTTCTCCATGCAGGAGATGTTGTGTATAACAAACTAACAACATCAAAGATACCGAATGAATAAAGACATTATTTTTTCATGTTATCATAACGTATTCTGTCATTAATTAACTGCAATTACCAGGTATGCATTTCGCATTAATTCACAGACGTTCATCCGGATATTATCTTTAGAAGTGTTATTATCTATGTATTTTCTTCATGATGCTTACAAATATGCGTAATCACAATTCCTATACGATCGTGGTGTGATATTTCAGACATAATATTGCTGATACCATCTTTTTCTGCTCTGTTAAATGTAGAAGAAAGAAAGGAGTCAAGATAAGAGAATAGATTAAGAAATTAGGATATAATAAAGAAGTATTTTTGTACAAAAACACCATAAGTGATTTTTTTTGGTAAACCAGATCATATTCTCTATAAGTATTTTTTATACATCATAAGTACGTAGTCTAAATTACAATCGTTAAAGGATTTTTTTGATTTTTTTTTCTTCGGAAGAAAGAAAGGAAATTGTAATGTAATGGCCTATTATTTTATTATTGTGGGCCTGTTACTTTATTTTTATGACATGTTCATACTTAAATTATTATTTTATTCTAAAGAGAAGAAAGAAAGGAAATTGTAATGTAATGGCCAGTTAAGCTTTACTTTATTATTATGACATGTTCATACTTAAATTATTATTTTATTTTCAAGAGAAGAAAGAAAGGAAATTGTAATGTAATGGCCATTCAGGACATAGTTATAAAGTAATATAGAAACAGTTCAGTATTCTAAAATATTGCTTCTCCGAAATATTATACATGTATAATTGTATATTGCTATCCTAAGGTTAACAAAGTACAGTTCTTCTCTGTACCAGGCATACAGGTAGCCAACTGGACGCTGGCATATTTCCATTATACATTGCAGTTTCATGCAGATTCAGCAGTCCGCAGAATGTCTTATCACCATATTTGTAATAACGCTCGGACATGATAGCTAATTACCAACAATGCTCTTGGCTATATTTCCTATATAACTCTGATTAGCGAGAGAACCGTTGAGAAAGGCACGGGGAACCGAATTGATTAGACTCTTTTAGTTATTTGGGCTAAAACACCTTGGGTTAGCTATCATTGTCAGTGCGTCTCACTTATCCATAAGAACTTGGGTTGAACTTTAAATAAAAACTGTTGACTTTCAAAGTGTTGTTTACTATTCCTTTGTCACCGGAGTTTATTACGTGACATACTCTTGGACAATGTGTGCAGCAGACTGTTAACCAAATTCAGATGCACACCCAGCCAAACTGCTTCGCCCTGCATGGGCTCCAAGGGTGAACATCTCAGTGGTACCACCAAATGTAACAATTTCAGGAAAAATGTGCAAGCATGACCGGGACTTGAACCTCGGACCTTCGGCTTACAGTGCCAAAGCTGTACCAATTGAGCTACCAAGGCGAGCCGATACGAGAACTGCTACACATGTTCCAGATGTTCTATATGTACAGCAATTGAAGAGACCGTTTGAGCTGCGCCATGAGAAAACCAACATAGTGGCTTTGCGACCAGCATGGATCCAGACCAGCCTGCACATCCGCATAGTCTGGTCAGGATCCATGCTGTTTGCTTTCAAAGCCTATTGCAATTAGAGAAACCATTAGCGAACGGCATGGATCCTGACCAGACTGCGCGAATGCGCAGGCTGGTCTGGATCCATGCTGGTCACAAAGCCACTATATTGGTTTTCTCATGGCGCAGCTCATTTAATACTTTTGTAACAAAAGAAACTGAGATTAGAAATTAACCTACAGGTGCATTATCCATAATTGAAATTAAGTGTAACAAAATTAAATGCACATGAAACTTTTTAAACTTATTTTGAGAGATAAAAATAGATCAAGGACACATCAGTTTTCTGTATCAGTTAAAACAATGAGGGTAGGTTTGATGTTAAATGTTACACAGAAGTGTCTATATTGCTTGTACCTATGTTCTAGGTGTCCGAAATATATCCAGCAATAACCAATTTATTTTTGTTAAAATATTATATTTTTTAAGTTAATTATCACATTGTTTAAAAGCCTAAGGTAGTTCTGCATATTTGGTCTACAATGTAGAATTTGATTGAACTCAGATTTTTCAAAACTTCATATTATACCTAGAAAATTCAGCAAATAAGAAGGATAGGGTCGTGTGCTTGATTTTTTGCTAGACTGATTTGAAAAATTTGGACCTCACGCAATTTTTACATAATGGGATCTGGGAAGATGATAGAAATTTATATCATTGCTCAAGATGGGATTCAATCTATGGGAAAATCATAACTTTCAAAACATTTTTATGGATAGAATTTTTTCTACAATGTAGATTTTTATGAAACTTCTCACAGTTGTAAATAAACATAAGGCCTATAATGTGGTGAAATAAAATGTATAGGTCCATGTACTTATTTTTGAGATATTTGACCATAATTAAAGTGAACCTAATGTTTCATGCTAATTTTAAGACATATATAATAACAGTGCCATTTCAATAAATTTACTCATAGGTTGTCATTAATTCATAAAATGATTTTCATTTCCGTATGCCGAATACAGGCTTTGTTCTATGTTTTCCGGATAAATGACGTTACGCCATCACTTCCAGTTTTTCAAACGTGCAGAACTACCTTGGGTGGACGGATAGCTCAGTGGTTTGCACACTGGCCTTCCAATCCTGAGGTCGGGGTTCGATCCCCGGCAGCTACTCGGGAATTTTCAGAAACGCTTTTCAGTGTTTCCCACCCAGCTAGAGGTGTACTGGTCAGGAACCCAGGCAATCCTTGCGTGTATCAGTGCTATACACTGGGCACGTTAAAGAACCAGGCTGTCTATTCGCAACGAGCTAGGCTAAGTTAGCCGGACAAGCCTGTATCTGATTTCTAATCTCTCTGTGGGGGCTTTGTCTCACTCTGTCCCTCTGGTCAGATCGCTCTGTGTCTGTACTAGTAGAGGATGATTTCGCGCCCTGTGTGGCTGCAGTTGCTGTAAAGCGCCTTTGAACGTGTTTATCATGAAAAGGGCGCTATATAAATCTGGTATAATAATAATAATACCTTAAGATAGCAATATATTTACTTGTGAACAAATAATATTAGGCCAAATACGAAGTTCTTTTCTAATAATTTTATAACTGAATTTAGGATGCAATTAAATTTTGCCAACTTCATGATGGAAAAATAATAAGCACCTAGAGAGTAAGTTGAAAAGTCATTGTCCGAGGGTTTACTAAGAGGGATAAGAAAAGGTGTTTGACACCTTGCAAACATCCAGATGAACAAGTTTGATGTGCAGATGACCATAAAGGAAGGTTTTTTTTCTTTGAATATTTTTACTGGAGTTATGGTTCTTTGATAGTTGTTGCTATATAGAGGATTGCATAGTATGTGGGGGGCATCCGTGTCCTATGGACACAATTCTAGTTTTGCATTTTAACTTAGGCACTGCTTGACAGAAACTGTTAGCTCTTTAACTATCATATCTCCTTATGCAGGTTACTTCAATTAATACTGACAGCTTCAGAATTTTAGTTGGCCAGGAGATCTGTTAGCTTCCAAGATTACTGTTTCCCCGGAAAAATCTACTGTTCGTACATGTAGGTCAGTGGACCACTGTTAGTGTCGACAACCCTTGTTCAGTTCATTGACTTCGAACTTGGCATATAGGAAGGTGGTGATGAGACAACGTGTAGCCTGTGTAAACAGGGATGGTAGGTCAGAGGTCAAGGTCACAAATTTAGGTCAGATGTCTATACTGCCCTTCGATACCTTGTGTCTTGGGCACAAAATCTGTTCAGGGTATTGACTTTTAACTTAAAGTACATGAGACGATGACACGTTACTGCACAACTACTTATACTATTTTGCAGGTTTCTATAAGAGGTAAAAAGAGAAGGAAAATAAGAGATGGCTCACTACAAGGGAGCAGCATCAGAGGGTGGGCGTGCCCAGATCTTGATGAAGAAGCGACAAAAAGAGCAAGAGGAAATGGAAATAAAGAGAAAGAAAATAGAGGAGGACCTTAGTGTGGGCAGTATACAAAATAAATTTGCCAGTCACTACGATGCTGTAGAACAACAGCTTAAATCTAACACTATAGGTAAGTCATTGGCTCAGTCAGACAGGTTAGCACAAAAATGTATACCACTCCAGCTTATCTCGCCATTGATTCAGTATGTCTGCTTAGCACAATAGATATTCTATGTTTGCTTATCATGCCAGTGGCTCTGTAAGCCTGATTAGCTTAATAGGTATTTCATGTCTGCTAATCACGTGATGTTGATGGCTGACACAGCCTGTCTGGTTAAATAGGTATTTCAGGCCTGCTAATAATGCTGATGGCTCACATAGACAGGTTGGTGAAATATGTATTTCAGGCTTGCTAATCATGTTAATGGCTGAATTAACCTGCTTAGCTCATTACTAATTAAGGTATTCCACACCTGCTAGTCTCAGTCAGCCTGGTTGGCTTATTAGATATTTCAGGTCTGCTAATAATGCTGATGGTTCAGTCAGGCAGGTTAGCCCAATACGTGTTTGACCGTGTTTCAGTAGTGGAGCACAAAACGATGATCAGAAGTTAGAAATTCATGTAATTTTCTGTCAAAATAATTGCAATAAAATTTTAAGTCTATGTAGTTCTGCTCAATATTTACACATGAACATGAAAGCGGAATCAGGTCAGTGACCGTCACAGGAGTATTTCTTTGAATTGTTCCTGTTTGCACTAATTTTAATGATTTTATGACAGGCAAGACAAAGAAATTTTTAAAAAAATCATCCATACTATATTGTATAAAACTAATAAAATGAAAGGTAAAACCTTGCTAGATGATTAGAAACTGCTCACATGGTATTTTTACCAAAGACACATTTGTCAACTTCGAAAATATTTGCTATAAAACAAAAGTCTGCCAATAATTTTGAGGCTGAACACAGTCAAGTCCTATGAAAAGAAAATCAGTAGGAAAGGATCTTATCTTCTTTTCCCCTTCTTTCAAAGATCAAATTCTGAGCCCTGAACGCTAACTCTGAGCTCATGAATTCTAATAAAGGCGTCATCTTTTGATTTACATTGTAAATAAGAAAATGCTGATTTTTAGCTCGACTATTCGAAGAATAGTCCAGCTATTCTACTCACCCTGGCGTCGGCGTCGGCGTCACACCTTGGTTAAGTTTTTGCATGCAAGTACATACAGCCATCAATTAAAGGCATATAGCTTTGAAACTTATTTTTTCTTTTTCTAGGTCAATTACCAACCTCTCTGGGTCAAGTCCCATAACTCTGACATGTATTTTGAGCAAATTATGCCCCCTTTTGGACTTAGACAATTTTGGTTAAAGTTTTACATGCAAGTTACTATCTCCAAAACTAATGCAGATATTGAATTGAAACTTCACATGTGTCTTCGGGGTTATAAAACTAGTTGATAGCAGCAAGTCCCATAACTCTGACCTTCATTTTGGCCAAATTATGCCCCCTTTTGGACTTAGAAAATTCTGGTTAAAGTTTTGCGTGCAAGTACATACAGCTATTACTAAAAGGCATATAGATTTGAAACTTATTTTTTCTTTTTCTAGATCAATTACCAACCTCACTGGATCAAGTCCCATAACTCTGACATGTATTTTGAGAAAATTATGCCCCCTTTTGGACTTAGAAAATTCTGGTTAAAGTTTTACATGCAAGTTACTATCTCCAAAACTAATGCAGATATTGAATTGAAACTTCACATGTGTCTTCAGGGTTATAAAACTAGTTGATAGCAGCAAGTCCCATAACTCTGACCTTCATTTTGGCCAAATTATGCCCCCTTTTGGACTTAGAAAATTCTGGTTAAAGTTTTGGGTGCAAGTACATACAGCTATTACTAAAAGGCATATAGATTTGAAACTTATCTTTTCTTTTTCTAGATCAATTACCAACCTCACTGGATCAAGTCCCATAACTCTGACATGTATTTTGAGAAAATTATGCCCCCTTTTGGACTTAGAAAATTTTGGTTAAAGTTTTACATGCAAGTTTCTATCTCCAAACCTAATGCAGATATTGAATTGAAACTTCACATATGCCTTCGGGGTTATAAAACTAGTTGATAGCTGCAAATCCCATAACTGATATGCATTTTGGTCAAATTATGTCCCCTTTTGAACTTAAAACTCTTTTGATATTTAACCTTTTTGGGTAATATTTTCCTGCTTCTGGGCCAATATTTCGAATAGTCGAGCTTGGCTGTCTTACGGACAGCTCTTGTTAAAAATTTCATCAGTTTTGCCACTTGCAAAATTGTACCAACTTGAGAAAACAGATATGACTTAAGAAATACCATTCATACAACATAGAATGTACACGTTAAGTTAAGGTATACATAGCGGGTCAGAACCTTTTGATACCTGGTATTGATAATTCGAGGGTTCAACGCAATAAGGGCGTATCTACATATAATAACTATATGCAGATACGCCCTTATTGCGTTGAACCCTCGAATTCTGAATTATTCGTAGGTTGACAAAATTAACATTGAAAACATAAGATTATTTTTCTGAAATCTGACTTTGTCTTCAGGGCAATCTACTTTGCAGTTGGACTTACCCAGGTACTTAACCCTTATCATGCTGGACATGATTGATTCTGCCTTGGCAGCCATTGTTGATCATGATCAGCCTGCACATCTGGACAGTCTGATCAAGAACTGCACTGTTTGCCATTCAGTCAGTATCTTTTTTGGTAAGCACCCCATTTAACAGCTAATGGTACTGTTCAAATTGAAAGATGGACAAGTTCATTATAGATATTTAGCAGGGTAGGGGTAAAGATGGAACTGAAACTTTGTATAGTCATTGTCTGAACTTCTTGATACATAAGCAAAAATATAAATATATTTATTAAAATTTTGCAAAGGTTTGGTTACGCTGAATGAGATGAGGGCAAAGCAAGAGACATTGATAAAACAACGAGAGAAACAGCTTGCCAAGAAAGATGCAGAGGCAAGGCTTATAGAGAAAGAAAAAGAAGACAAAAAACGGAAAGAGAAAATGAAGGTAACATTTGATTTGACAGTCCTATTTTTGCATTTATTGATGCCATCAGAGATTAAGGGTGTACTTTTTCATTTTATTTGTAAGTCTTATCAGTCAGTCCGTCCATATGTCAGTCAGAAGACAAGTTGATTTCCAGTCAGGTAGTACTTTAGTTCATGGAATGATTGTCCGTGGTTAATAGAAGGGTCAGTAGGTTGAATGTCAATATTAATAATTGATAACTGTGTCTGATCCATTACTGGAGAACACATTGACTGACAGTGGTCAAACTTCAAAGGAAAATTGCCTGTGGTCTCCAGGTGACCCCAGTTGTCAATTGTCACAGTAAGCTTTAGGCTGCGAACAGTTTCTGTTCATTAACTGGAGAATAAATTAGGCCTAGGAATGTCAAACTTCTTAGGATGTTTGCATGTGGTCAGTAAATGATGGGAATAGTTGGCCACAGATGAGTTCAAGGTCAAGGGGACCTTGAGACATATACAGGAATTTTTCACTTGTTAGCTTGACTATTCAAATTAAAGTAGAGCTATTGGACTCACCCGTGCGTCCGCGTCCCGATTTGGTTAAGGTTTTGTATGTGAGCTGATATCTCAGTAACCACTTGTGGGAATGGATTGAAACTTCACACACTTATTCACTGTGATAAACTGACCTACATTGCACAGGTTCCATAACTCTGTTTTGCTTTTTTACAAAATTATGCCCCTTTTTCGACTTAGAAATTCTTGGTTAAGGTTTTGTATGTAAGCTGGTATCTCGGTACCCACTGATGGGAATGGATTCACACACTTGTTCACTGTCATGATCTGACATGCAGTATGTAGGTCCCATAACTCTACTTTGCTTTTATTCAAAATTATACCCCTTTTTCGACTTTGCAGTTTTTGGTTAAGTTTTTGTATGTAAGCTGGTATTTCAGTATCCACTTATGGGAAAGGATTGAAACATCACACAATTTCCATTTTTTTTTTTTTTACAAAATTATGCCCCTTTTTCGACTTTTGTATTAATTTAATTGACAAGGCTGTTAAATAGTCGAGCGTTGCTGTCCTCCGACAGCTCTTGTTGATTATAGGTGAACATTGTGTTATATGGGTTTAAATCAGAATTAATGAGCTAACATATTAAAGAAGGAATAATTCAAGCATCCATAGCCAGTTACCATGAATATCTTTGATGCAAAAGAGAGTGACATTAGTTAAAAAGCATTCTAGCTGAATAAATAAATACTTTTCAGTGGTAGTATAAACAACAGAAGCATTCACTGAAAGTAATTTATAGTAACATCCATATACACTAACAGTTTAACTGGTATTGGTGTAAAATCGATATAGTACTTTTATTCGGTTAACCAATTCACCATTCAAAAGATTTAAAAGTAGATCGGTTTTTAAAGAAACCAAATACTGGCATCCCTAATTTTAATTAGTCAGTCAGAGCACTGCAAACAAATACGTTTTTAAGGATAGCCTAGTGCTATCATTCAGAGTTTATATTTTATCCAATGTTTAGTGTGACTGTTGCCTGTATTGAACAGATTGCAGCCTTATCATTTGATCCTGATGAAGACGAGGATGAAGATGATGATGATGAGGAGGAGGAGGAGGAAAAAGTACCAGTGAAAAAGGAACCAGAGTTCACAGAAAGTAAAATTAGAAAGAAACGTCTTGGTAAGAAAATTTAAGTAGGTTTAAGGCTTTAAAAAGTAAAAGTGATAAAAATAATTCAAGTAAACAAGATGCTATACATGTAGTCTAGTGTTGTCCAGCACAAATTTAAATACCAATGATGCAGAAATTTCTATAAGACATGCCTTCCCCAGTGGCGAGAATTCCACCCCAAAAGGGTGGTTATAAGAGAGCTAATAGCACTGATATTTCAGACATCCTATTCACCACATACACGTTTATTGTAGTTTACTGATAGTAGTATTCAAATTAATAAATTTGATATATATTCAGGTATGAATCCAGATGTGGACACCAGTTTCCTGCCCGACAGAGATAGGGAAGAAGCTGAAAATAAACTCCGGTATTTATACTTACATTATTTTATCACATGTTATTTGACATCGTGGGAGTGAAATAAAACCATTACTTAAATTTGGTATTACACTAGTGTAATAAATTTTGATGCTGACGTGGTTTTAAATATTTGGAGGTTGTTCAAATGGACTTGGTCTATAAAAAGCAAAGGAAGTCGAAATTTTTAATGTTTCCACAGGAAAAGCTTACATGCATTAAGAGAATATTACATTAGTGTCTTTCTACATTGAATTTATTAAACTCGTCAAATGAAAGTGAGAAAATGCTCCGCAGAGCTGCGCATTTTATTATCCCCCGATGAAAGTCGGAGGGATATAGTTTTGGTGTTGTCCGTCCTTCCGTGTGTCCGGAGCCATATCTAGGAAATGGTTGGGAATATTTATATAAAACTTCATATACATGTTCACCACTATGAGTTCTTGCGGCCCGTCAAGTTTCAATCAGATTACCCTAGTAACACCAGAGCTATGGCCCTTAGAAGTTTTTAGTGTTAACTATATAGGGTACTATAAATATGGCAATTTCTGCATCATAACTTTTGATATATTTGACCTAGAACTGAAACTTAAACAGAATTTAGATCACCATAATGTGGTTGTGTACACACAATTTCGTTTGGATTTGTATGTAAATTAAGGGTTATTGCCCTTTAATTGTATAAAAATCCACATATTTTTACATAACAAACTTACCATTTGGTAGAATTTCATTAAATTTCTTTCATTTTCTATGAACATTTATTATAAACATGTGAAGTTGTGCACCCACACCTGGTTTTCAAACGATTTTTTTCAAACCTTCCATGATTTTTTATCAACATGCAAGTTGTACCATTCCCCCACCTCGCTCCTCCACCCAGTCATGCCCACCACTGATCATGCATCCTCTGCCCCCCCTCTTTTTTTCCCATTTTTAATTTTCCATCTATATATATACATATATATATTTCCATTCCTTTTTTTTTTTTTTTAGATGTTCAAACCTTCAACATGTTAAGTTGTGACTGCACAAACCTTGCCCTCAGCCATGTTCAAGATATCTTACCTGTGTTCTCTTAAGGACACCTGTTCTTTTAAGTTCAAATGTACATGTTAAACAGCAACACCTGGTGCCAAACCACTCAAAGACAATATTTTGTTCTAGTTAAACTTCAAGCTCACATTTCAATTAACTGCATTTAATTTTAAAAGCTAAGCTTATTACAGTAAGCATATCCCATTCAAAATGAATTCTTGTCAGGATCAAAGTATCATACATTTATTATGTACTCTTTAATTAAACATTTGTTTTCTGTTAAATTGATTTTGACTAATGAAATTATTTGCTTCTCATTAATATCCTTAACTTTTTGCCGCGTATATTTTTTTGCCATTCCTAACCACAAACCCTTTCGGCGGGGGATACCAATTCATCAAATTTGCTTGTTATTTTATTGAACTCTTTTAATTTTAATAAATTTAGTATGAAAAGGTCACTCATGTAATATCCTCGATGTATATTCTGGATATGAATTGGTAGTGGTTAAATTTTTTTATGCTTAACTAAAATTGTTTTGTAAATTGCATAAACTAGAATTGAATGAGAGGAGTCAAAGGTTAAGAGATATATTTTTGAGGCACTATCTTTGTAAGTATGTCTGTCTCACAAAATTTTTGCTGCACATATTTTAAAAAGTGTTTGACCTAGAATCATAAAAGTTGATAGGCGTGACATTGCTCAGCATGTGAAGTCATAATTCTTGGTAGTCACTTAGCCAGACCTGTATTAAAAGAGCTTAAATCAGAATTGAATGGTTTTAAGGATATTGCACATGTGTATATAGTTATAATTTCAATATTGTTATACCATCTTCATTATGTTGTTTCCATGCTTTTTTGTACTCTAAAAACCGAAGACTGCCTAGGTAGCCTATTGGTAGAGCTTCCGCTTCGAGTGCTCAGCATTAAGAGGATAGTGCTAGGACTGGTCTGCCCGGTGTCAGTATAATGTGACTGGGTGGGGTATCATGCCACATTGTCTACAGCGTGATATTCCAGTGAGGCAGCACTATAAAGTTGGGCATTGTGCTCACTGCTACAAATTTATATGACTGAAAAATTGTTGAAAAAGACGTTAAACCCAAACACACACATAAAAACCAAAAGAGCTCTATATACTGCTTTATATATAATAGTCAGAAATATGCATATAGGGCCAACAGGTTTTAGTCTTCAGTATCTCCTGAAGTAGTTGACATAGAGTCATGAAATTTTATAGGAATGTTGTTTCAGCATTTAAATTATGTACCTAGTGTTTTGTTTAGGATTTCACTTAGGTAGACCAGACTTATAGCCCTTTATTTAGTCCAAAGTTTACACAAAAGTCCTTGAAAGTGTGTAAACTGACTGATGAAATGCTACTGCATTCTGTATTCTTATTTTGAAATATGTTTTGACAGCTCCTGAATATCTGATGGCCATTTACAGTTATACAATGGCCAGACAGTCATAGATTGGTGTAGGCATCTGTGTCCTGTGGACACATCGTTAGATTGATACAGTAAAGTAAATTTCAGACATAGCTTTGTCAAGTAGAATGATTTGCTTTGTATAGGAAAAACGTTTACTATAAACAAATTCTTTAATATTGCAGAGAACAGATTGCCCAAGAATGGATGCAGAAGCAGGAACATGTGAAAAATGAAGAGATAGACATTACATATAGTTACTGGGACGGTTCAGGCCATAGGCGACAAGTACGCATGAAGAAAGGAAACAGCATTCAACAGTTCTTACAGAAATGTCTGGAGACACTTCGACGAGAATTCAATGACTTAAAAGCAGTGACTGTTGATCAGCTTATGTATGTGAAAGAAGACTTGATAATTCCTCACCATTATACATTTTACGATTTTATTGTTACAAAGGCACGTGGTAAAAGTGGCCCTCTCTTTAACTTCAATGTGAAAGACGATATTCGGTTAATTAACGATGCCTCAGTAGAGAAGGAGGAGTCTCATGCTGGTAAAGTTTGCATCCGGAGCTGGTATGAGAGGAGTAAGCACATATTTCCGGCTAGTCGGTGGGAGCCGTATGATCCGGAGAAAAAATGGGACTCGTATTCTGTTTCTGATAAAAATGCTGCCAAAATTACTGTGAAATAAAGAAATTTTATGTTACATACTTGCAGGCTCGGATAAAATGTGGTGTGAATGTTCAGTATTTATGTAAAAATAGTCATATGAATTCCTTCTTATTGTTTTGAGGTAGTAATCTAATGGTGAATGTATTTTTATGACCAGTTTAACTGGCCTTTATAGCTCGACTATACAAAGTATGTGGAGAGCTATCCTACTTGCCCGGCATCGGTATATGGTAAACATTTTGATGCACTTTTACTTTATCTGTTTTATGACTTAGTTTATTCCTAATCATCACATGCATCATATGACACAAGGTCTAGAACTCTCACACCAATATTTTAAGAATTATATCCCCTTTTTAGCTCACCTGTCACAAAGTGACAAGGTGAGCTATTGTGACCGCTTGATGTCCGTCGTGCGTCGTCCGTCAACAATTTGTAAACAAATCTTCTTCTTGAAAACCACTGGGCAGAATTACACCAAACTTCACAGGAATGATCCTTGGGTGGCCCCCTTTCAAAATTGTTCAAAGAATTGAATTCCATGCAGAACTCTGGTTGCCATGGCAACCGAAAGGAAAAACTTTAAAAATCTTCTTCTCAAAAACCAGAAGCCCTAGAGCTTAGATATTTGGTGTGAAGCATTGCCTAGTGGACCTCTACCAAGTTTATTCAAATAATGACACCGGGGTCAAAATTGACCCCGCCCCAGGGGTCACTTGATTTTACATAAGAAAATCTTAAAAAATCTTCTTCTCAAAAACCAGAATCCTTAGAGCTTAGATATTTGACATGTAGCATTGTCTAGTGGACCTCTACAAAAAGTTTTCAAATCTTGTTTTTAAAGTTACTTTAAGAAAATTTCAACTATATTTTCTTTTGATTGATTTTTATTATGATCTTTTGACCTTGAAGACTTGTCCTTAAGTGCAATGATAACGGGTGAGCGATATAGGGCCATCATGGCCCTCTTGTTATGTAGTATGCCCTGAAATCCTGTGTGTCCCACCTCTCCCTTTTTTCAAACTTTCACAGATAACAACAGATCTGTTTATATCTACGGATTGTCCGTAGTTTCTACGAATTTGCGTTTGAAAATACGGACCACGATTTACCAGAAAATACTACGGAGATCGGCCAGATCAAAATGATGCAAAATCGCGAGTGGCGAAAATAGAAATGTCTACATATAACTTCGTTCTAAATCATAACATTTCTAGAATTTTGACTTGTTCGGATAATTTGCCTTAGATTCAGGTCGCAAAAAATCGATACCGATACCCATTCTGCGTTTATGTAACTGTGTAAATAAACATTAAAGTTTGCAATCAGTTAGCGGATCAATTATCAGGAGAAGAAGCTCTTACTGGTTTGTTTTAATTACTACTGATAAAATAATTTTATTCCTTTAATTTTCGAGAAATAAACAAATCAGCGAAACATTAAATTGTATTTTCTTTTAGTTTTTGAAATCGAAAGTAGAGATCGTCTGCTGTCTGTGAAACTGCAATTTTTCATGAAATGATTTCAATAAGAGGTGATGTCACCATAGACTTTAATGTCAGATACTGCCAAATGCTGCTAAATTGTCTAAGTATCATCACAATTTGTAAAACATATTGTTGAAACTGGAGATTTGGGCGGTATTTAGAAAAGTTAATCGTATCAGGATATACTATTTTTGGATAAACATCGAGAAGCTGTATTCTGAAATTTTAACATTCAAGTAACAGACATGATAGATATTATTGTAACTGAAATGATTCTAGAATTTATTTTTATAACACATACATATATCAGACTTGTATTTTACAGTCCTGAGGCATGACCTGAAAGTAAAAATATGAAGTGACAATCATTCATACTTTGGATATTGTAATAAGAATCTAGGTAATATTTAAAAATTGAAACATATTTTTTTCATTTAGAAAATGCACCAAGGCTGTATCAAGGGTCTTTAGAAAATGCACCAAGGCTGTATCAAGGGTCTACATTTTCAAAATTTTCTTGGGGTTGATACCCCAAACCCTTGTATCCTCCCACACCCTTCCCCCATACTGCCACTTTGCAGTTTGATACAATCATGTGCCCTTTTACCAGCTGCCACCATGCCCATTTCAAAATCTGACTGCAATTCAAAGCAGGAAGGAACACCACTCCCCACACCCACCCGACCATGTAAAATCAATTTAAATGGCTCAAACTTTTTTCAGCCCAGTCTGGGCCCTGTCTGTCTGCATGGATCAAAATGGATAATTATGTCTCCCCCAGGAGACGTATTGTTTTTGCCCTGTCTGTCCGTCCGTCCGTACGTCACACTTCATTTCCGAGCAATAACTGGAGAACCATTTGACCTAGAACCTTCAAACTTCATAGGGTTGTAGGGCTGCTGGAGTAGACGACCCCCGTAGTTTTTGGGGTCACTCCATCAAAGGTCAAGGTCACAGGGGCCTGAACATTGAAAACCATTTCCGATCAATAACTAGAGAACCACTTGACCCAGAATGTTGAAACTTCATAGGATGATTGGTCATGAAGAGTAGATGACTCCTATTGATTTTGGGGTCACTCCATCAAAGGTCAAGGTCACAGGGGCCTGAACATTTAAAACCATTTCCGATCAATAACTAGAGAACCACTTGACCCAGAATGTTGAAACTTCATATGATGATTGGTCATGAAGAGTAGATGACCCCTATTCATTTTTGGGTCACTCCGTCAAAGGTCAAGGTCACAGGGGCCTGAACATTGAAAACCATTTCCAGTCAATAACTAGAGAACCACCTGACCCAGAATGTTGAAACTTGATAGGATGATTGGTCATAAAGAGTAGATGACCCTTATTGATTATGGGATCACTCCGTCAAAGGTCAAGGTCACAGGGGCCTGAACATTGAAAACCATTTCTGATCAATAACTAGAGAACCAGTTGACCCAGAATGTTGAAACTTCATAGGATGATTGTACATGCAAAGTAGATGACCCCTATCGATTTTGGGGTCACTCCATTAAAGGTCAAGGTCACAGGGGCCTGAACATTGAAAACCATTTCCGGTCAGTAACTTGAGAACCACTTGACCTAGAATGTTGAAACTTCATATGATGATTGTTCATGAAGAGTAGATGACCCCTATTGATTTTGGGGTCACTCTGTCAAAGGTCAAGGTCACAGGGGCCTGAACATTGAAAATCATTTCCAGTCAATAACTAGAGAACCGCCTGACCCAGAATGTTGAAACTTGATAGGATGATTGGTCATAAAGAGTAGATGACCCTTATTGATTATGGGATCACTCCGTCAAAGGTCAAGGTCACAGGGGCCTGAACATTGAAAACCATTTCTGATCAATAACTAGAGAACCACTTGACCCAGAATGTTGAAACTTCATAGGATGATTGTACATGCAAAGTAGATGACCCCTATCGATTTTGGGGTCACTCCATTAAAGGTCAAGGTCACAGGAGCCTGAACATTGAAAACCATTTCCGGTCAGTAACTTGAGAACCACTTGACCAAGAATGTTGAAACTTAATAGGATGATTGGTCATTAAGAGTAGATGGCCCCTAACGATTTTTCACAGGGGCCCGAACATTGAAAACCATTTCCGGTCAGTAACTTGAGAACCACTTGACCCAGAATGATGAAACTTTGTAGGATGATTGGTCATGCAGAGTAGATGAACCCTAACGATTTTAGGGTCACTCTGTTAAAGGTCAAGGCCACAGGGGCCTGAACATGGAAAACCATTTCCAATCAATAACTTGAGAACCTCTCGACCCAGAATGTTGAAACTTCATAGGATGATTGTTCATGCAGAGTAAATGACCCTTATTGTTTTTGGGGTCACTCCGTTAAAGGTCAAGGTCACAGGGGCCTGAACATTGATAACCAGTTCCGATCAATAACTTGTGAACCACTTGACCCAGAATGTTGAAACTTCATAGGATGATTGAATATGCAGAGTAGATGACCCCTATTGATTTTTGGGTCAGTCTATTAAAGGTCAAGGTCACAGTGGCCTGTTCATGTAAAATCATTTTTTGGAAATAACTTGAGAACCACTTGACCTACAATGTTGAAACTTAATAGGATGATTGGACATGCAGAGTAGATGACCCCTATTTATTTTGAGGTCACTTGATCAAAGGTCAAGGTCACAGGAGCCTGAACAGTGACTTGAGAACCACTAGGCCACGAGTGTTGAAATTTAGCGGGATGACTGGACATGCCAAGTAGATGATCCCTATTGCAGCCAACCATCAGTGTCTCTTTGACTTTCGCTCCTGACCCCTATTGACTTCTTGGCTATAGGACTTTGCATTGGGGGAGACATGCGCTTTTTTACAAAAGCATTTTCTAGTTGAAAATGTAGTGCACGGACTTTAAAGATTTACAATATATTTCACCAAAATAAAGGAAACATTGCCAGCAGTATTTTAAGGCACATGACACTGCCATATGGCCTCAACACGACTATACAGAGTAACTACTTACAGATGGTCAAAACTACTGATAAATCACTTAGGGACTACTGACAGGGTTTTGAAGGGGTAAACAGGTCTGTAACAAGTTTAATGTGCAGACTGACCACAAAGGAAAGAATTTTTACAGTGACTCTTTTTACCACAGTTATGGCCCCTAGATAGTTTTGCTATATAGAATATAGAGAAAAATCTTGTGTGTCCAACCCCTCCCACACTATTAGTCTGATTTGCTTCAAACACAGATTAACAAGCTTTATGTGCAAATGACCATAAAGGAAGGATTTTTTTCTGTGATTATATTTACCAAAGTTACCACGGTGTGAATGCATATGGGATCCCTCTCTGTGGTAAATGTGAAAACGGATCCCTGTCTGTTTGCACAAAGGACATTCTTTATGGTAAACAATGAATTGTTTTGTCTGGGAAAATCAAAATTTTCGTCCTGAACGCAGGTTTGTGCATAAAAACATATGGAACACGGGAAGACGCCTTCCTTTTTTATCATTACATTTGATTTATCAGTTGTCACATGTCCAAACGAAAGAAAAGTCGTTCATCCAATCTTTTTTGTAATTACAATTTATGCAGTTATTTTCATCATACTTCATTAAAAATGCCCTACTTTCGATTTTGTTAATGCACGAGATCCCTCTCAGTCGGTGCTGTTTTGCTTCACAGGATTCCTCTTGACTCTTTGTCCCTGCACTGGAACCCTCTCGGACAAAATTTACTATCGGCACCAGCACCCTCAACTTCAGTGTTAGAATTTTGAGATGGTATTCTTATTGAAAACATCTTATTCTAAGGGAAATAACTCATGGTATTTTTACCTCCCTTACTATGCTATTAAATTGAAACAAAATTAGCAGCAAGCCAATTTCAAGCAACTTGCATATTTGTACCCCCTGAACAACAAAGTTGTAACGGGGGGTATACTGGTTTCACGTTGTTTGTCTGTCCTTCTGTTTGTCTGTCTGTAGACACAATCTTGTGCATACCATCTCTCCTCATCCCCTTGACATAATTTAATGAAACATCACACAAGTGATAAGTAACAACAGTAGTTGTGTGTAGGGCATGTTAGGTTTTTTCAGAAAAAAGTTGAAGAGTTACATAACTTTGTTTTTTGTCACTATACTTTATACATAGACACAATCTTGTGCACACCATCTCTCCTCATCCCCTTGACATAATTTAATGAAACATCACACAAGTGATAAGTAACAACAGTAGTTGTGCGTAGAGCATGTTAGGTTCTTTTAGAAAAAAAATTGCAGAGTTACGGAACTTTGTTTTTTGTCACTATACTATATACATAGACACAATCTTGTGCGTACCATCTCTCCTCATCCCCTTGACAGAATTTAATGAAACTACACAAGTGATCAGTAACAACAGTAATTGTGCATGGGACAGGTTAGGTTCTTTCAGAAAAAAAGTTGCAGTTACGGGACTTTATTTTTTGTTAACATACTATGTGCATACAGTCTGCATATGCAATCTTGTGCGTGCCTAATCTTCTGAACCCTTGCACACAATTTAATGAAACTTAACACAAGTGATCTTTTTGTCACAATACTATATACATAGACACAATCTTGTGCGCACCATCTCTCCTCATCCCCTTGACATAATTTAATGAAACTTCACACAAGTGATCAGTAACAACAGTAGGTGTGCATTGGGCATATTAGTTCTTTAAGAAAATATTTTTTTAGAGCTACAGGACTTTGTTTTATGTTACTATACTATATACATAGACACAAACTTATGCGCACCATCTCTCCTCATCCTCTTGACATAATTTAATGAAACTTCACACAAGTGATAAGTAACAACTGTAGTTGTGCATGGGGCATGTTAGGTTCTTTCAGAAAAAACAATTTCCGAGTTACGGAACTTTGTTTTTTGTCACTATACTATATACATAGACACAATCTTATGCGCACCATCTCTCCTCATCCTCTTGACATAATTTAATGAAACTTCACACAAGTGATAAGTAACAACGGTAGTTGTGCATAGGGCATGTTAGGTTCTTTCAGAAAAAACAATTTCCGAGTTACAGAACTTTGTTTTTTGTCACTATACTATATACATAGACACAATCTTGTGTGCACCATCTCTCCTCATCCTCTTGACATAATTTAATGAAACTTCACACAAGTGATAAGTAACAACGGTAGTTGTGCATAGGGCATGTTAGGTTCTTTAAGAAAAAACAATTTCCGAGTTACGGAACTTTGTTTTTTGTCACTATACTATATACATAGACACAATCTTATGCGCACCATCTCTCCTCATCCTCTTGACATAATTTAATGAAACTTCACACAAGTGATAAGTAACCACAGTAGTTGTGCATAGGGCATGTTAGGTTCTTTCAGAAAAAACAATTTCCGAGTTACGTAACTTTGTTTTTTGTCACTATACTATATACATAAACACAATCTTATGTGCACCATCTCTCCTCATCCTCTTGACATAATTTAATGAAACTTCACACAAGTGATAAGTAACAACGGTAGTTGTGCATAGGCATGTTAGGTTCTTTCAGAAAAAACAATTTCCGAGTTACGGAACTTTGTTTTTTGTCACTATACTATATACATAGACACAATCTTGTGTGCACCATCTCTCCTCATCCTCTTGACATAATTTAATGAAACATCACACAAGTGATAAGTAACCACAGTAGTTGTGCGTAGGGCATGTTAGGTTCTTTCAGAAAAAAATTGCAGAGTTACGGAACTTTGTTTTTTGTCACTATACTATATACATAGACACAATCTTGTGCGTACCATCTCTCCTCATCCCCTTGACAGAATTTAATGAAACTTCACACAAGTGATCAGTAACAACAGTAATTGTGCATGGGACAGGTTAGGTTCTTTCAGAAAAAAAGTTGCAGAGTTACGGGACTTTATTTTTTGTTAACATACTATGTGCATACAGTCGGCATAATTATGCAATCTTGTGCGTGCCGAATCTTCTGAACCCTTGCACACAATTTAATGAAAAACTTAACACAAGTGATCAGTACCAACCCTAGTTGTACATGGTGCATGTTGCGTTCTTTAAGACAAATATTCTGCATAGTTATGGGACTTTGTTATTTTGTTACTTTACTGTATACATACAGTCCATATACATACAGTCCACATAATTTTGCAATCTTGTATGTGCCAGATTGCAATGTACTGTGTCAGTGCGTGCGGGGGGTACATTCATTAGTGATAGCTGTAGTTATTTTTTTTATCAAACTAACCTATACCTTAGTGACACTTAATTAAATCACTTTTAAACTAGAAATTCAGAATCTATAGGAACCCCTGTCTGCCTGGGCACACAAATCTGTATATTGTTCTGTTTTTAAATACGAATACATCATTATTATGATTCTAACACAGCCCTTCAATAGTTTTCCTACATAGAATATAGAAAAAAATCTATATATGTTTAAAGGAAAAGGCAATGTTGTTCTCATGTTAAATCCGTCTGCTAGGATTTCTTGAATCATTTAAAGAGGTGAAAAAAGTTTCAAAATCGGTTTAAGAATGAGAAAGTTCTGAGCAGTTAAATATTTTATCAAATTGACGTCCATTCAGTTTCCATGGCAACAAAAAGGCAAATTTATTAAATTTCTAAATATATAGTTAATCTGTATTTACTTATTTTTGTAAAATAATTTCTCTACCTTTTTCAGCTATAATGAAAGAAATTATCATGTTTACATCTTTCACACTAGTAAGCCTAGTTGTGTATATTGTTGGAACGTTATGTTTCAGTGATTTTCCTTGAGCTTTGGCACTCAGTTTGTTGCATCCTACAGTTTCTTCATGGTAAGTTGTGGGAGACATACATGTTTCTTGAAAAACGATCTTAAGTTTCTTTTAACTCCTTTTTAGACCTCAACAAGCCTGCTCAAAAGAACCAGTAAAATGTAGATCATCGTGTGAAATGTAAGACTTAAAATATCAAGCTTTTAGATAAACTTTTTTAACTTCAAAATTTTAATAAAAGCTTTTTTATAAACAGCTCTGTTTAGTAAAAATCGTAAGTTTGATCTAGAATGTTAGATGATTCTATCTCAGCAGTGATGAAATTTTCTTGAAAAGCTGATTTGCTGAAAACATAACTTTAGAAATTATCTTCAAACTTACTTAGCGCGTCCGTGGTTGAGTGGTTAAGGTTGCTGAGGTCAAATCACTTGCCACTCACTGATGAGGAAGCTAGCTGGCTTACGGAAGGTTGTGGGGTTTTTTCTCCACCAAGAAAAGTGGAAAGTCGCCATGTGTCCTATATTTGTGTCGGTGTGACGCTTAACCCAACAAAAACTAAAAATCAGACTTAAAGTATCCAAAGGCAAAGGTCATTTTCAGAAGAGTGATTTAGGCTATTCTGTGTCTCCTTTTTCATAACCTGAAGTGGAAGGGGGATATAGAATGCTGTTCATACATCTGTGTAACTGTCTATCAATCTGCACCTGCCACCACGCACAACAAGCCTTTTGTTTTCAGCTCGCATGAACTTCGTTTAGTTTAAGCTGTTAGTATACATGGATGGTCAGAGGTTCTACGTAAGCATGTTTTTTGCTCAAACATCTTCTCTCCGGAAACTAGTGGTCAAAATTACAATTAACTTGGTTAGTATCATGCTGGCATGGTCCTCTTATCAAGTTTGTTGATATGGTTTAGCTTTGCTTCTTAGGGACCATTAGAGACAGAAAAAATCTTTAAACAATTTCTTCTCATGAACTCCATGATGTATTTCATCAAACCTGGACTGTGGCATTACCATATAGTGTCTTCTTACAGATTTGTTCAAATTAGGGCTCTTGGTACCTTGCATTGGTCGCTATAGTTAAAATAGAAATACATTCAAACGACTTCTCCTCATGAACAATTGGATGGATCTTCATTAATCTTGGTCTGTACATCATTATAAGGTTCTCTTTCAATTTTTATTCAAGGGGCTACTTATCTCCTTTTAAGGGCTGTTAGAGTGAAATGTAGAAAATGTTTTAAACAACTTATTTTTATGAACTGCTTGATTGATCTTCATCAAACATGGTCTTAGTTAATTGCAATTATTATAAGGTCTTTTCCAAAGTTGTTTTATATTGGGTCGCTTGGTCTCTACTAGGAGCTAATCGAGTGAAAACTAGAAAAAAAAGTTTTTCTCATTTCTCAGGATGGATCTTCATCAAAATTGTGTCTGTAGCATTAGTATAAGGTCATCTCACTATTTTATTCAGTTAAGGGCTTTTGCACCCTTTCAAGGGCCACTAGAGCTAAAATAGAAATGCAGTTAAACAAATTCTTATCATAAACCACTTGAAACTTGCTTTGTTTTCACTCCCATATTTTTAGCTCGACTATTCAAAGAATAGTCTAGCTATTCTACTCACCCTGGCGTTGCCGTCGCCATTGCCATCTGCGTCACACCTTGGTTAAGTTTTTGCATGCAAGTACATACAGCTATCATTTAAAGGATATAGCTTTGAAACTTATTTTTTCTTTTTCTAGGTCAATTACCAACCTCACTGGGTCAAGTTTCATAACTCTGACATGTATTTTGAGCAAATTATGCCCCCTTTTGAACTTAGAAAATTCTGGTTAAAGTTTTGCATGCAAATTACAGTTTTGCATGCAAGTTACTATTATATCCAAAACTAATGCAGATATTGACTTGAAACTTCACATGTGTCTTTGGGGTTATAAAACTAATTGATAGCATCAAGTCCCATAACTCCTACCTGCATTTTAGCCAAATTATGCCCCCTTTTGGACTTAGAAAATCCTGGTTAAAGTTTTTACGTGCAAGTACACACAGCTATAACCAAAAGGCATACAGATTTGAAACTTAATTTTTCTTTTTCTAGATCAATTACCAACCTCACTGGGTCAATTCCCATACCTCTGACATGTATTTTGGGCATATTATGCTCCCTTTTGGACTAAGAAAATTCTGGTTAAAGTTTTACATGCAAGTTACTATCTCCAAAACTAATGCAGATATTGACTTGAAACTTCACATGCACCTTCGGGGTTATAAAATTAGTTGATAGCATCAATTCCCATAACTCTGATATGCATTTTGGTCAAATTATGTCCCCTTTTGAACTTAAAACTCTTTTGATATTTAACATTTTGGGTAATATTTTCCTGCTTCTGGGACAATATTCCGAATAGTCGAGCTTGGCTGTCTTACGGACAGCTCTTGTTTCAAATTTTGAGATATATATATGAAGCATCACTGGAATGTTTTCTCCCAGCTTACTTCAAATGGGAACGCTTGGTTCCATTTAAGGATTGCTGGATCTATTAATAAAATATCTTGTTCTCATGAACTGTTTCAGTGATTTTCATAAATCTTGGTCTGTAGCAACATTGTCAGACCCACTCCTGACTTTGTTCAAAAAGGAGCTTGTGGTATGTTTTAGGGCCAGTAGAGATAAAAAAGAAAAACCTTAAAAGTCCATTACCCGCTTGATGTATCTTCATCAAACATGATTTATAGCTTCATTATAAGGTCGTCTCCCATTTTGTTTTCAAAATAGGGTAAATTTAGATCTCGAAAAAATAGAAATACATTTAAGTGACTTCTTCTCACGAACTGTTCGATCGATCTGCATCAAATTTGGTCTGTAGCATAATTATAAGGTCCTCTCCGAAATCTGAAGCCCGTCCGCTTAGCTCAAAAGGGAGATCGCAGAGTCGTGAATTCGATCCTCGGGCCAGGCCTTTGTCCATGACGATTGTTAAAAGACATTGTGTCTGAAATCATCAGTCTTCTACCTCTTTTCATTGGGGGAAGATAGCAATACTTGCAGAGAACAGGTTTGTATTAGAACAGAATCCAGGAACACGGGTTGGGTTAACTTCCTGAAATACTGTTGAAAAAAGGCGTTAAAACCCAAAACAAAAAAATCTCCGAAATTTGTTTTACTGGGGTGCTTGACCGCTCTAAGAGGCGTTATTATTAAGGTATCATGATAAGATCCTTTCCCAAATTTGATCAAATGGGGACATCTGGCCACTAAAAATAAAGTAAAAATAGAAAAAAAACTTTAAATAGTTTAGATAATTTCTTTCATGACCGCTTGATGGATCTACATAAAACTTGGTCTTAGCATCTTTGTAAGGTTCCCGTCCCATTCAGATTGGACTATGTGCCCCTTATAGAATAAAATAAAAACAAAAGCTCAAAACATTTTCTTCTCATGAACGCTTAATAGATCTTCATTAAAAGGTCTAA
The DNA here is from genome assembly GCF_021730395.1 of Mercenaria mercenaria. Taxonomy (NCBI): domain Eukaryota; kingdom Metazoa; phylum Mollusca; class Bivalvia; order Venerida; family Veneridae; genus Mercenaria; species Mercenaria mercenaria. The sequence continues at coordinate 21,679 of NW_026459424.1, read as the reverse complement.
TTCAAAAATTTATCAAATTGGAGGATTTTTAAGGGCCACCGGAGCAAAAATAGAAAAAAACCTGTCGACAAATTCTGATCATGAGATACTTGATGTATCTGCAGCAACGCGTTTTGTAACTCGCTCATATTTGTTCAACTTGTTCCACTTGGCTCTGTTAACGGTCCGCCAGAGCTAGAAATAAAAACAAAAAAGTTTAAAACCCTTAACCGTTTGACTGTTATTCACCGTACTTAGTCAGTAGCATCCTTGTGTGGATTTCTCTTTCACATGTGTTCAGTAGGTTACGCGTGGTCCATTTTAGAGACTACCAGGGCAGAAAACCCCTTTAAACAGCTCAAAACTGCCTGATGGACTTTCACCAAAGTTGACCTTTAGCATTCTTGGCGCAATTCTCTCTCAGGTTTGATGAAGTGGTTCCGCTTGCCCCCTTTTTAGTGCCGTCAGATCTAACAATAGTAAAATCTAGAAACAACTTTTTATCATGAACCGCTTGATAGACCGTCACCAAACCATTGGTTTGTTCCAATGGCTGTTCATTTTTAAAACGTCACCGTTTGAAGTAGAAAAGAAACAACTTTAAATAACCTTTATTGAACTGTTTAAAAGATGTTCATCAAACTTGATCTGAAGCAATGTTGAATTGCCGAGGCTTTCCTTAGATGAGCGACATAGGCTAGTTTGAGACTCTTGTTACTTTCAGTGTCTTATCTTTCTTAAGGTAGTTCTGCACGTTTGATAAACCGGAAGTGATGGCGTAATGTCATTTATCCGGAAAACGTAGAATAAAGCCTGGATTCGGCGTACGGAAATGAAACTCAGTTTATGAATTAAAGGCAGCCTGTGAATAAATTTATTAAATTGTAACAGTCTCTATCTTTCTAAAGTTAAAATATGATATTAAAATATCTGACACGTTAAATAATTTAAAATAATGTCTTAAGATCAGCTTCAAATTTAAAACTTCACTTTAATCATGGCCAATTATCTAAGAAATAAGCACACGGACCTATACATTTTATTTCACTGTATTATAGGCCATATGTTTATTTACGACTGAGAAGTTTCATGAAAATTTACATTTTTTTATCAAACTAACCTATACCTTAGTGACACTTAATTAAATCACTTTTAAACTAGAAATTCAGAATCTATAGGAACCCCTGTCTGCCTGGGCACACAAATCTGTATATTGTTCTGTTTTTAAATACGAATACATCATTATTATGATTCTAACACAGCCCTTCAATAGTTTTCCTACATAGAATATAGAAAAAAATCTATATATGTTTAAAGGAAAAGGCAATGTTGTTCTCATGTTAAATCCGTCTGCTAGGATTTCTTGAATCATTTAAAGAGGTGAAAAAAGTTTCAAAATCGGTTTAAGAATGAGAAAGTTCTGAGCAGTTAAATATTTTATCAAATTGACGTCCATTCAGTTTCCATGGCAACAAAAAGGCAAATTTATTAAATTTCTAAATATATAGTTAATCTGTATTTACTTATTTTTGTAAAATAATTTCTCTACCTTTTTCAGCTATAATGAAAGAAATTATCATGTTTACATCTTTCACACTAGTAAGCCTAGTTGTGTATATTGTTGGAACGTTATGTTTCAGTGATTTTCCTTGAGCTTTGGCACTCAGTTTGTTGCATCCTACAGTTTCTTCATGGTAAGTTGTGGGAGACATACATGTTTCTTGAAAAACGATCTTAAGTTTCTTTTAACTCCTTTTTAGACCTCAACAAGCCTGCTCAAAAGAACCAGTAAAATGTAGATCATCGTGTGAAATGTAAGACTTAAAATATCAAGCTTTTAGATAAACTTTTTTAACTTCAAAATTTTAATAAAAGCTTTTTTATAAACAGCTCTGTTTAGTAAAAATCGTAAGTTTGATCTAGAATGTTAGATGATTCTATCTCAGCAGTGATGAAATTTTCTTGAAAAGCTGATTTGCTGAAAACATAACTTTAGAAATTATCTTCAAACTTACTTAGCGCGTCCGTGGTTGAGTGGTTAAGGTTGCTGAGGTCAAATCACTTGCCACTCACTGATGAGGAAGCTAGCTGGCTTACGGAAGGTTGTGGGGTTTTTTCTCCATCAAGAAAAGTGGAAAGTCGCCATGTGTCCTATATTTGTGTCGGTGTGACGCTTAACCCAACAAAAACTAAAAATCAGACTTAAAGTATCCAAAGGCAAAGGTCATTTTCAGAAGAGTGATTTAGGCTATTCTGTGTCTCCTTTTTCATAACCTGAAGTGGAAGGGGGATATAGAATGCTGTTCATACATCTGTGTAACTGTCTATCAATCTGCACCTGCCACCACGCACAACAAGCCTTTTGTTTTCAGCTCGCATGAACTTCGTTTAGTTTAAGCTGTTAGTATACATGGATGGTCAGAGGTTCTACGTAAGCATGTTTTTTGCTCAAACATCTTCTCTCCGGAAACTAGTGGTCAAAATTACAATTAACTTGGTTAGTATCATGCTGGCATGGTCCTCTTATCAAGTTTGTTGATATGGTTTAGCTTTGCTTCTTAGGGACCATTAGAGACAGAAAAAATCTTTAAACAATTTCTTCTCATGAACTCCATGATGTATTTCATCAAACCTGGACTGTGGCATTACCATATAGTGTCTTCTTACAGATTTGTTCAAATTAGGGCTCTTGGTACCTTGCATTGGTCGCTATAGTTAAAATAGAAATACATTCAAACGACTTCTCCTCATGAACAATTGGATGGATCTTCATTAATCTTGGTCTGTACATCATTATAAGGTTCTCTTTCAATTTTTATTCAAGGGGCTACTTATCTCCTTTTAAGGGCTGTTAGAGTGAAATGTAGAAAATGTTTTAAACAACTTATTTTTATGAACTGCTTGATTGATCTTCATCAAACATGGTCTTAGTTAATTGCAATTATTATAAGGTCTTTTCCAAAGTTGTTTTATATTGGGTCGCTTGGTCTCTACTAGGAGCTAATCGAGTGAAAACTAGAAAAAAAAGTTTTTCTCATTTCTCAGGATGGATCTTCATCAAAATTGTGTCTGTAGCATTAGTATAAGGTCATCTCACTATTTTATTCAGTTAAGGGCTTTTGCACCCTTTCAAGGGCCACTAGAGCTAAAATAGAAATGCAGTTAAACAAATTCTTATCATAAACCACTTGAAACTTGCTTTGTTTTCACTCCCATATTTTTAGCTCGACTATTCAAAGAATAGTCTAGCTATTCTACTCACCCTGGCGTTGCCGTCGCCATTGCCATCTGCGTCACACCTTGGTTAAGTTTTTGCATGCAAGTACATACAGCTATCATTTAAAGGCATATAGCTTTGAAACTTATTTTTTCTTTTTCTAGGTCAATTACCAACCTCACTGGGTCAAGTTTCATAACTCTGACATGTATTTGAGCAAATTATGCCCCCTTTTGAACTTAGAAAATTCTGGTTAAAGTTTTGCATGCAAATTACAGTTTTGCATGCAAGTTACTATTATATCCAAAACTAATGCAGATATTGACTTGAAACTTCACATGTGTCTTTGGGGTTATAAAACTAATTGATAGCATCAAGTCCCATAACTCCTACCTGCATTTTAGCCAAATTATGCCCCCTTTTGGACTTAGAAAATCCTGGTTAAAGTTTTTACGTGCAAGTACACACAGCTATAACCAAAAGGCATACAGATTTGAAACTTAATTTTTCTTTTTCTAGATCAATTACCAACCTCACTGGGTCAATTCCCATACCTCTGACATGTATTTTGGGCATATTATGCTCCCTTTTGGACTAAGAAAATTCTGGTTAAAGTTTTACATGCAAGTTACTATCTCCAAAACTAATGCAGATATTGACTTGAAACTTCACATGCACCTTCGGGGTTATAAAATTAGTTGATAGCATCAATTCCCATAACTCTGATATGCATTTTGGTCAAATTATGTCCCCTTTTGAACTTAAAACTCTTTTGATATTTAACATTTTGGGTAATATTTTCCTGCTTCTGGGACAATATTTCGAATAGTCGAGCTTGGCTGTCTTACGGACAGCTCTTGTTTCAAATTTTGAGATATATATATGAAGCATCACTGGAATGTTTTCTCCCAGCTTACTTCAAATGGGAACGCTTGGTTCCATTTAAGGATTGCTGGATCTATTAATAAAATATCTTGTTCTCATGAACTGTTTCAGTGATTTTCATAAATCTTGGTCTGTAGCAACATTGTCAGACCCACTCCTGACTTTGTTCAAAAAGGAGCTTGTGGTATGTTTTAGGGCCAGTAGAGATAAAAAAGAAAAACCCTTAAAAGTCCATTACCCGCTTGATGTATCTTCATCAAACATGATTTATAGCTTCATTATAAGGTCGTCTCCCATTTTGTTTTCAAAATAGGGTAAATTTAGATCTCGAAAAAATAGAAATACATTTAAGTGACTTCTTCTCACGAACTGTTCGATCGATCTGCATCAAATTTGGTCTGTAGCATAATTATAAGGTCCTCTCCGAAATCTGAAGCCCGTCCGCTTAGCTCAAAAGGGAGATCGCAGAGTCGTGAATTCGATCCTCGGGCCAGGCCTTTGTCCATGACGATTTGTTAAAAGACATTGTGTCTGAAATCATCAGTCTTCTACCTCTTTTCATTGGGGGAAGATAGCAATACTTGCAGAGAACAGGTTTGTATTAGAACAGAATCCAGGAACACGGGTTGGGTTAACTTCCTGAAATACTGTTGAAAAAAGGCGTTAAACCCAAAACAAAAAAATCTCCGAAATTTGTTTTACTGGGGTGCTTGACCGCTCTAAGAGGCGTTATTATTAAGGTATCATGATAAGATCCTTTCCCAAATTTGATCAAATGGGGACATCTGGCCACTAAAAATAAAGTAAAAATAGAAAAAAAACTTTAAATAGTTTAGATAATTTCTTTCATGACCCGCTTGATGGATCTACATAAAACTTGGTCTTAGCATCTTTGTAAGGTTCCCGTCCCATTCAGATTGGACTATGTGCCCCCTTATAGAATAAAATAAAAACAAAAGCTCAAAACATTTTCTTCTCATGAACCGCTTAATAGATCTTCATTAAAAGGTCTAATTCAAAATTTATCAAATTGGAGGATTTTTAAGGGCCACCGGAGCAAAAATAGAAAAAACCTGTCGACAAATTCTGATCATGAGATACTTGATGTATCTGCAGCAACGCGTTTTGTAACTCGCTCATATTTGTTCAACTTGTTCCACTTGGCTCTGTTAACGGTCCGCCAGAGCTAGAAATAAAAACAAAAAAGTTTAAACCCTTAACCGTTTGACTGTTATTCACCGTACTTAGTCAGTAGCATCCTTGTGTGGATTTCTCTTTCACATGTGTTCAGTAGGTTACGCGTGGTCCATTTTAGAGACTACCAGGGCAGAAAACCCCTTTAAACAGCTCATAAACTGCCTGATGGACTTTCACCAAAGTTGACCTTTAGCATTCTTGGCGCAATTCTCTCTCAGGTTTGATGAAGTGGTTCCGCTTGCCCCCTTTTTAGTGCCGTCAGATCTAACAATAGTAAAATCTAGAAACAACTTTTTATCATGAACCGCTTGATAGACCGTCACCAAACCATTGGTTTGTTCCAATGGCTGTTCATTTTTAAAACGTCACCGTTTGAAGTAGAAAAGAAACAACTTTAAATAACCTTTATTGAACTGTTTAAAAGATGTTCATCAAACTTGATCTGAAGCAATGTTGAATTGCCGAGGCTTTCCTTAGATGAGCGACATAGGCTAGTTTGAGACTCTTGTTACTTTCAGTGTCTTATCTTTCTTAAGGTAGTTCTGCACGTTTGATAAACCGGAAGTGATGGCGTAATGTCATTTATCCGGAAAACGTAGAATAAAGCCTGGATTCGGCGTACGGAAATGAAACTCAGTTTATGAATTAAAGGCAGCCTGTGAATAAATTTATTAAATTGTAACAGTCTCTATCTTTCTAAAGTTAAAATATGATATTAAAATATCTGACACGTTAAATAATTTAAAATAATGTCTTAAGATCAGCTTCAAATTTAAAACTTCACTTTAATCATGGCCAATTATCTAAGAAATAAGCACACGGACCTATACATTTTATTTCACTGTATTATAGGCCATATGTTTATTTACGACTGAGAAGTTTCATGAAAATTTACATTGTGGAAAATTTTCTATTCGCGAAAATGTTATGAAAGTTGCTATTTTCCCATAGACTCCTTATATGAAAACTTGCGCGAGGTGCGAAATTTTCAAATCAGTCTAGCAAAAAACCAAGCACACGACCCTATCCTTTATATTTGCTGAATTTTCTAGGTATATTCTGAAGTTTTGAAAAATCAGAGTTTAATCAAGTTCTACATTATAGAAAAAAATCCGATCCACACGTGCAGAACTACCCTAATATTGTCTTTTAGTACCCGTCATATGCCCCAGCCGACATTGCTTATCCTCTTCCCCATGTCTTTATATTGTATATCCTTCCCCCACCCCAACCCACCTCAAATAGTTTGAATTTCTTAATATCTCTTAGCACCCCTTCCCAGATCCCAACATTAAACCACACATCCCCTACCCTCATAGAAGTATTTTTGTTTTATTTCTTACGTTTTTTTGTCATTTTTAGCTCGACTATACGAAGTATATGGAGCTATCCTACTCGACCCGGCGTCGGCGTCTTTCCGCGTCCCCACCTTGGTTAAAGTTTTTTTTACACTTTCTCTTTTTTCAACTTATCTCTGTAATTTCTTGATGGATTTGATTCAAACTTGAAATACTTATTCCTCATCATCATCCACATCATCTGACATAAGGGCCACAACTCTAGCACCAATATTTCATGAATTGTCCCCCCTTTTCACTTAGATTTTCAGGTTAAAGTTTTGATGCACATTCACTCTATCTCTGTTATTACTGGATGGATTTGATTCAAAGTAGTATAAGTAATAGCGCTTTTGAAACAATTTGACCTCGCTTGACCCCTTGCCCCTCTTTTAAAAAATCCAATGCCGGACAATTCAAAAAAACACTTCTGTTTTTTTATTGAACGTAAGTGGACTAAAGCGTCCCCAGAAGTTTTTAGATTAAAATAAAGTACAGAAAAATATATATTTAACTTTAAAAAAATATATATTTAACTTTAAAAAATATCTTAAAACCAATATTAACTTTACACAGTATCATTAATTCTCTCTAGTGAGAAACCAATAACCGTCCGCGTCATTTTTGCCAGCGTGGCAATCCTCCCCGGCGAGAATTATTCTCTCTAGTGAGAAATCAATAACCACCCGCGTCATTTTTGCCAACGTGGAACTTAACTGTCATTTTTGCCAGCGTGGCAATTCTCACCGCAAGAATGATTCTCACTGGTGAGAATTAATGTTCCTGATTTTAGTTACTATATAAGTTAAGCCGTGTTGAGTTTTGTCCCTTTGATCAAATAAAAAAAGTTTTACCGAATTAATCATGCGTAGGATTGTTTTACAATTTCTGCAGGATATTAATGTTAGTTAATGAAACATGAAATAGGAAGTGATTGTTTGTTCATTATGTTTTACATTGTTTACTCTCAGTGTTTTATACAATAAATCATAAATGTTTATACCACCTTGTAGCATTTTTATGAAAAATAAACAATAATATCCACAGAGTGTACTTGCTTTGTCTTGATATTGTATGATTTAAATTTAAATACATATAATATAGATGAGTTTACAAAATAAAATATATTGTTTGAAAGAAAGAAGATTTACTGATAATATAAATCCCCATTATGCTACAGCAAAAAACGGGAAAAGAATGATAATGGCTACCTGTTCATCTTGTGGAAGAATGAAATCAAAATTTGTTAAAAGTACTATCACAGCAGGTAATTTAGACATCCATAAAGCAATGTTGCCTTTATTACCTAAAAAGGTTTAACACTTTCAGGATATAACTATTGTGGGCCAGGGAATCCTTTAGATAATGGACCTCCTGTCAACGAACTGGATGCAATATGCAAAACTCATGACTTTTGCTATAATGATACTAGTACAAATAAAAGCGAATGCGATAAGCATATGCTTTCCAACTTAAATAACACTAAATCAAAAACATTTGGAGAAAAGATTGCAAAACATTTAGTTGTAAAACCTGCAATTAAAACGAAATATAAACTTGGACTGGGACATAAGTCCCCGGAAGCTGGAAGCTCACTAGGACAAAAACGGAAGTCAAAAAACGGGAAAAGGGGGTAGAGTATTTACTCAAAAAGACCCCCGAAATAACGTGGAGTGATGAATTAGCAGAAGAATTACACAAACCAATTAAAAGAAAATTTCCTAAGCGAAGAGTGATTGTCCACGACATTGATGATACTTGGTCAGCTGATTTAGTTGACATGCAAGCTTTTTCAAAATATAATAAAGGAGTAAAGTACTTGTTATCCGTTATTGATATATTCAGTAAATATGCTTGGGTTATTCCATTAAAGAATAAAACTGGAGAATCTGTTACTGAAGCATTTGAAAAAATAATTTTGGAGCTTCAGCTCCTGATGAGCCTCATGCTCGACCAAAAGGCAGAACACCAACAAATTTATGGGTAGATGAAGGAAAAGAATTTTATAATAAAAAGTTTGAATCATTTTTGAATAAAAATAAGATTAACATGTATCATACATTTAATGAAGGTAAGGCTGTAGTAATTGAAAGATTCAATTTAACAATTTTTAGCAAATAATACTTATACTTATTTAGATAATTTGCAGGATATGGTTGATAAATATAACAAAACAAAACACTCTAGTATAAAAATGACACCAACCAAAGCCAGTAAAAACTTAAATAAAGGTACTGTTTATTTTAACTTATATGGTAATTTAAAGATACCAAAGAGTAAACCAAAATATAAAATTGGTGATCGAGTTCGCTTAAGCAAACTTAAAAGACATTTTGAAAAAGGATATACACCAAACTGGACAGAGGAAATATTTATAATTCATGGAATTAATAATACAAATCCCAGAACATACACTATAAAAGATTTAAATGATGAAATAATTCAAGGTTCATTTTATGAACAAGAAATTTTACATACTAAACAAGAGGTTTTTAGAATAGAAAAAGTTATTAGACGAGACTATAAGAAAAAACAAGCTTTAGTAAAATGGAAAGGTTACAATGAAAAATTTAATAGTTGGGTTCCGTTTAATGAATTGGAAGAAATTTAAATTGAAAATATATTATATAAATGAGTAATAAAAATCTAATTTCTAATAATGGAAAAGAAACAATAGATCAATTAATTATTCACTTAACTAAACTAGCTGCCGCGTACAGAAAAAGTTATAAGTTTTGCGGAAGAGTAAATACAGGATTACAAATTACAGCAGGTATTTTTGGTTGCTCAGCCGCATTAGCACTTGTTCCAGCCATTCCTATATTTGTAACAGTTGCTGGTGCTGTTCCATCAATAATTACTATACTTATTAATAGACTAAAAGTTGAAGACAAAAAAGCTATTTTAAAATTGCATCACCACAAAATAAAACAACTAATAACAAAAGCTCATATCGGAAAAGTAAATAAAGAAGAAGAGGCAAAAGTTATTCAGGATATTTTTACAATACTGTTAGAAATGCAGAAAGAAAAAAATTATTCAATGCCCTTTGAAACATATATGAAGGAATTTAAACTTAACGGATATAAAAGTAAAAAAGAAGAAGAGTTATATTAAAGATTTTTTCTATAAGTATTTTATATAAATGAGAAAAATTATATCAGTCGAAGGTAATATTGCATCAGGAAAAAGTAGATGGTGTCATTTAGTTTACAAATTTCCTGTTAAAGAAAACCCTCATAGAGTTTCAAAATATGAAGAACATATAAACGATCTTGATTATACTGGAATTAAATTTCCTGTTACATTAAATCAAATACCTAAAATAGAAGTTTTAAATGATATTTCATTTAATATATTTGGTTATGAAGAACCTACGGGAATTTATCCATTGTACATATCAAAATATCAATACGAAGAACACTGTGACATGTTGCTAATTAATAATAACGAAATAACACAACGACAACATTATGTTTGGATAAAAGATTTTAATAGATTAATGTTTGAAAAGACAAAATATCAGCATAAAAAACATTTTTGTAAAAGCTGCCTGCAGCATTTTACACAAGAAAGAATATTAAATGAACACATACCAAACTGTTTATCTATTAATGATGCCCAAGCTGTAAAAATGCCAAAAGAGGGAAGTAAAATACAATTTAAAAATTATCATAAAGGTTTAGCAGTACCTTTTGTAATTTATGCCGATTTTGAATCAATAACTAAGAAAGTTTTAACTGCTTTACCATCACCTGAATCTTCATTTACTGAACCATATCAAAAACATAAAGATTGTGGTTACGGTTATTTGTTGTTATGATAACAGTTATACTAAACCAACTAAGATTTACAGAGGCCCCGGCGCCGTCTACAAATTTATTGAGAAAATGCTTGAGGAAGAGGAATATTGTAAAGAAATATTTAAAGAACACTTTAACAAAGAATTAAGAATGTCTAAAAAAGACGAAATTGAATTTAAAAAACAAAAGTTTTGTCATATCTGTGAAAAAGAATATATAGAAGATTCAATCAAAGTCCGTGACCACTGTCATATAACAGGAAAATTCAGAGGAAGTGCTCACTCAGAATGCAATATTAATTTCAGACTAACACACAAAATTCCTGTTATTTTTCATAATTTAAGAGGTTATGACGGTCATTTTATTATGCAACAAATAGGAAAATTCAAAAAAGAAATTAATGTTATTCCTAACAATATGGAAAGATATATGGCATTTATGATAAGTGATTTAATTTTTATTGATTCATTCCAATTTATGTCTCAATCATTGGATAACTTAGTAAAAAATATTCCAGAATTTAAATATTTATCTCAAGAATTTAATTGTGAAAACATTAATTTATTAAAAACAAAAGGTATTTATCCATATGATTACATGGATTCATTTGAAAAATTCAAAGAAACAAAATTACCTCCTAAAAAAGATTTTTCTTCAATTTTAAATGAAACACACATATCTAATGAAGAATATGAACATGCTAAAATGTTTGGAATAAATTTAAAATTAAAACAATGGGAGAATATCATGATCTATATTTAAAAACTGACGTATTACTTTTAACCGATGTATTCGAAAATTTTAGAAAACTTTGTTTAGAGTACTACAAATTAGATCCTTGCCATTATTTTAGTAGTCCTGGTTTAGCTTGGGATGCAATGTTAAAAATGACTGGAATTCAGTTAGATTTAATAACTGATATTGATATTATCTTTTTATTGAAAAGGGACTGAGAGGAGGAATAAGTTATATTTCAAACAGATACAGCAAAGCAAACAATAAATATATGAAAGATTATGATCCTGAATTAAAATCTAAATACATTATGTACCTCGACGCAAATAATCTTTACGGTTGGGCTATGTGTCGACCTTTACCCTCTGGAAACTTTAAATTTATATCGGAAAAACAATTCAAGAAATTAATTGCAAAAGGTAAAACTAACTTTATAGTTGAATGTGATCTTGAATATCCAAAAGAATTACATACTGTACATAATGGTTATCCTTTGGCTCCTGAAAAAATTAAAATACCAGACGAATGGCTTTCAAATTATAGTAAAAATATTAAAAAAGAATTTGAAATAGGAAAAAGTAATGTAAAAAAATTAGTCCCAACTTTAATGAAAAAACAAAATTATGTTTTTCATTATAACAACCTTGAACTATATACACAATTAGGGTTAAAAGTAACAAAAATACACAAAATATTAACTTTTGACGAAAGTCCTTGGTTAAAAAAATATATTGATTTTAATATTCAAAAAAGGTCTAAAGCAAAAAATTCATTTGAAAAGGACTTTTTTAAGTTAATGAACAACTCTGTATTCGGTAAGACGATGGAGAATTTACGTAAGAGGGTTAATATTAAGCTGACGCATGATGAAAATATTTTATTGAAGTATATAGCAAAACCTTCATTTGTTAGTTCAACGATGTTTAACAAGAATTTGTTTGGTATTCATAGAATAAAAGAAAGCTTGTTATTAAACAGACCTTGTTATGTTGGAATGTGCATTCTAGATTTATCAAAATATTTAATGTATGATTTTCATTATAATTACATTAAGGAAAAGTATAAAAGTAATTATAAATTACTATTCACTGACACTGATTCATTATGTTATGAAATAAAAACCAAAGATGCATATAAGGATTTTTATAAGGACAAAGATTTATTTGATAATAGTGATTATGATCCTGAATCAAAATTTTATTTCGACAATAATAAAAAAGTAATTGGAAAATTTAAAGATGAAGCTGCCGGTATTCCAATCGTTGAATTTGTTGGATTACGTAGTAAAATGTATTCATATTTATTACAAAATTCACCTGGGAAGGAAAACCAGGAGATTAAAAAATGTAAAGGAATTAAAAAGCATGTTGTAAAGAAAACAATAGTTCATAAAAATTACAAAGATACTTTGTTTAATTCAACCCGAAGTAATCACACCTTTAAAGTTATTCGTTCTGATAAGCATAATCTTTCCAGTTATGTTATAAATAAAACATCTTTATCATGTTATGACGATAAAAGATATATTCTTGATAATGGTATTGATATATTAGCTTATTCTTAAATTACAGAACCATAAATGGGTAACTGAATATTTTTAACGTTTAAAGAATTAATATAAATAACATCATTCATTTTAAATTCATTAGCATAATTAATAGAAATAGATTCATTTTCTCTGTTAGTTTTGGCATTGTAACTTTGAAGAATTATATTTTCTTTGTTTTTTAATTCCAATTTAACTTCTCCTTTATCTACTTTAATTGCATCAACAAGAATAATCAAGATGCAATTTTGTTTAATTGTTACATTATTACCATTTTGAACTAAATCAGGACTAGCATTTACAATTTTCCATTGAAATAATCCACTATCGGTATCTTGGGTATAACATGTTAAAAACAATGGAGGTTTTCTGATTATTTGTTTTTCTATTTTATTTACTTTTTCGTTTATATTATTGAATATTCCCATTATATAAAAAACACAGTAATTAATTAAAGTTTTAATTAACTAAATAGAATCTGACATAACTTCCTGGTTCTATAGTATATTGAATTCCTGGAAAAATTTGTTTTTGGAATCAATCTAAGATGAATTGTAAACAATGTTCCCTTGCTTAAATTAATTTCAATTTTCTTGGAAACAGTGAAATTCATTTCACGTCCAAATGAATCAGACTTACTCCACCATGAAAAAGAGATATCAACATTACTTTGCGCAGGGGTTGAATCAACGATAACGTTGACTTCAATTATGTAATCCCCAGCTAGTTGAACTTGAAATACACTCGCTTCATATCCTCGGGGATCATTATATTTATGATCTGTTTTAATAAAACTTTTATAATATGTTATCTTATTAACTCGTTTTCCAAATAATGCAAATAAATTTGTAGTATTTAATACCTTTTGTTGTAACTGTTTATCTTCAATGTCATATTTCTCTCCCACGATATAATCTACATGTAGTTGTCTGCTGTTGTTATATTCAAAAAGAAACACTTCACGTGTTACTTTTTCCAGTTCAGATTTATATTCTGCAAATTTATTTTCATGTTCGAGAATTACTTCACCTAAATCATCAAGTCGTTTTGTTGCAGCAACTTCAGAAGCAGACAAATTGTCAACAACAGTCTTTGTTCTAGCTAATTGTGTTTCTTGTTTTAAGAAAACATTTTTTATTTTTGTAATTTCTTCTGCATTAGTGGAAATTGCTTGGGTATTAGCAGTGGTTGATTCTCCTTGTTTAGCTGATATTTCAACTACAAAGTCCAGATCATTTATTATTGTTTTAATTTTATCATTAAATTCGTTGAAATCTTCTTGTAATATTTCTGTAAGATTACTTAAGTCTTCGTACTTTAAATTGTGACGTCTGTCAACATTACTAATCAAGATCCGAAGTTGTTTCTTAAAGTTTTCTATTTTAGAATTATGCTCTTTTTTAAGGTTATTTAATGCAGTGTCATGGTCATCACCTCTTTGTGAAGCTGCCTTTTCCAGTTCAGATTTATATTCTGCAAATTTATTTGAGAATGTATCGAGTAAATCTTGATTCCCTTTTACCATTTCAGTATTTAGTTTATTCATTTCTGTCTTAATTTCTAACTTATACATATTCTGTAACTTTTTCTCAGCTTCAATAATCTTGTCTTTTAGTTCTTCGTGTTTAATCATACTATATTTTAATTCTTGAATCTGAGTGAATAAAATGTTTAAATTGACCCGAAATACTTCTTTTATGTTTTCATCTGTCAAATCAGATTTCTCTATAAGTTCTTTAATAGAATCAACCATAACTTTCATTTCTTCTTCAATTTTACCTTGTAATTCAACTATTAATAATGAATTCTTTTTAAAATCTTTTGTTAATTCTTCAGTATTCTTTACTTCTTCTTCTAATGTCTGTTTAATACTTCTGATATCTTCAAGATTATAGTCATCTATTACACTTTGAACTTTTTTAAACATAAACCGCCTTGAAACTGCACCGTTGGGTTTATCTGGATTTCCTAGGTTGATTATTTCATTACCTCCCATATCTAATGCTCTGTTTATTGTGTTATCAAGTTCCTTATTTCTGTGAAGATACGATTCCGATTCTCTTCAAGTTTTTTGAATTGTTTTTTTGGTAGCATAATCACTTAAATCAATATCAAATTTAACTTTACTTATACTGTCTGGTTGATTAATTTGTTTTACATCATTAAAAACTCCCATTATATAATTATTATATAATTCCTGTAAAGTTTTTTTTTAAACACTTCCTTGGTTTGTCAGTATATATAAGAAATCATATTTTTGATTTGTTGCATTAGCAAAAGAGTTAGGGTTAATATTTTGTTCATTACAAATCTTATCATTTTCCCTTTTACCTGGACTTTCAAACAAAATATAATGTGAACAGTTAATTCGAATATCTTTTGGTGTTTTATAGTAAGACTGACTTAAATAAATAACGCAACAGTTTTTGTGACGTCCTTGGATAAAGTATTTTGTTATTTCATTTTGAACCTTTTTATCTTCACATACAAAATCATCAAATATTACTACTTTTTGTTTTTCTGACTCAAGATCATTAACATCAATTATTTCATTATTAGAACATTCAAGTATTTCATTTGGATCTACTTTAATTCTTTTTGCAAGTTTATTTAAGAAATTAATTAAATCCTGATATTTAGATTGTTCTAGGTTTTTAGCATATAGGTATAATTTATCATAATATATAAGAGGTTTGCGTAGCATATGCATTAATGTATTTGTTTTTCCAGATCCAGAAGATCCACATATTAACATTCTAAAACATGAATCTGGCATAAAAGTATATTGCTTAATTTGTTTAAAGTTATTAGATTTATCACTTTTTGTATCATAATTTGGAATTTCCATTATATAATAATATTACATTATCTTACATTATCTTACATTTTTATATAAATGCAATCAAAACTTAATGAAATGAGAATAAGAAAAAACTTAGTCGGGCAAAAGATGAGAAATTTAAAAAAAGAAATAATGAGAGAAAAAATTAAAAAAGCTACAAATCGGGATATGTATAATGAAATTTATAAACCAATTACTGAAGGAATAGAAAGTCAAAAAGAAAATTATCAAGTCAGTTAAAAGCATTACCTGGAATTAAGGAACAATAAGCGTTACTAGGGGATGAAATAAAAGATATACAAACATATCAGGGTTTACCACAGCTATTCCAAGAACCGCTACCGTTATTACCGCCGAAAGATCATATGGGTTTGGATGATGAAGATGATGAGTTTGAAGACATTAAAGAATTGGAGGCAACGGCAATGTCAAAAAAATTTCGGGATGAATTAGGAGAAGAATTAAAAGAAATAGAAGAATCATATAAATCAGAAGAAGAAATCGGTGCAATATCGTTCGATCCAGCAGAGTTAAATAAATAAATTGATTTAAAACTTTTAGACAGAAAAAAATATAACACACCACAAGAAGTGTTTGAATATTTTCATAGCAAATCTAAAAATCATGATGAAAAACTGACTAGGGAAGATTTAGATATTGTCATGAAAAAGGTATCAAAGGATATAAAAAAATTGGGTAGTGAATCTGGTGCAATAACTAGAATGAAAGATCCCACAGATCTTGATTTGGAGCGGCAGGAGGCAATTATAGCTAAGTCGGATAATTTAAAAGAATATAGAAAAACCATTGAAGATATTCTAACATCTGGAAAATATATGGGAAAAGGAATAAGAGATCATAATTCATATAAAGTTTCACCAAATGGATATTATGGAAATTTAATTATTGATCTTAATAAACTTTATAGTCAAAACAAATTGATTGCTAAGGATCAAAGAACTGGAAAAGAAGTTATTAACGTCAAAGTAGATTATGATTTAATTGATCTAATTAATAAAAGATATAATAATAAAAAACATTCAATACTTTCTAGGAAAATATTTAAAAAATTAATAGAAAAATCAGGATTGCCTATCAATAAAAGATCTATGAAGTTTAAAAAAGTAATTAGGGGACAGGGCTATGACGTTTGTCCGTGTAATCCAGAAGAATTGGTTAATGACTTGGAGTTAATTTGTGGTTCAATTGATGCTGGAAATAATAATGAAGAACTAAAAAATGAGGGTATTAGGGTAGTAGACCAATTATTAAAAATGAATAAATTGTTACCAGAACAGCATGAAATGTTATATAAAAATTATTTTTCTTGAATATATAAATGGAACAAAAAATAGTATTAAGTTCTGAAACAGTTAAAGATAATAATAAAAATACTCCGAGTGATTTTACAATTAGATTTAGTCGCCCTTTAATTTTAGATAAAAATAAAACTTATGCTGTTGGTTTGGATAGTATTAACACTATGACTTACTCTTGGCATAATATTAGTGACGAATACGATAATAAAAGAATTCGTTATAATAATGGTAAGGATTGGAAAGATATTATATTTACAAATGGTTCTTACAGTTATACAGACATTAATAATTATATCAGAGAAACATTAATAACCAATGATGATTTTGAATTTGATAAATCAGACATTGCTCCAATAAGTTTGGAATTTGAGTTTTAAGATTTTGATTTCAATTCATGATAATTTTATGTTGGATTTGAGAATGTCAAATTTTCATACATTGCTTGGATTTGAGAAAAAAAGAATTGAGCAATACTGAATGGGGAACTACAACAACAAATATAACTAACTCTGTGGATACAATTTATATTCATTGTGATTTTACTGATAATTCACTTGTTGATGGTAATTTTAGTGATATTATCTGTGCTTTAAGTACTGCAGATTTAACAAGAGCTTATCCATTTACAAAAGAACCAAACAGAGTTGGATATTCTGAAATTAATAAATATATTATAAATTCAATAAGAATATATATTACAGATGTGTTTGGTAGAATATTAATTTTAATGGGGTTGAAACAAGTTTTACACTAATATTAAACGAAATTAATTAAATTTTAGTTTTATATAATGTACAAAAAAGTTTATGATAAAAATAAAGGAATATTTATTTATGTTGATACTCAAACGGGAGAAGAAAAATATACATATACGGCACAGGTATCTTTGACACTTTAACAAAATTGTTTTCAAGTGGAGTTGCATCTTCAATTAGCACAGCTGGAAAAAAAGCTTTGGAAACGGCAGGAAAAGCCGCGTTAGAAAGTGGAACAAAAAAGGTTGGAATTGAAGTTGGAAATTTAGCTGCTAATAAAATTGTTGAAAAATTTAAAAAGAAACCTGCTCCGGCAGTTGGTGAATTAATTGTTAAGGAATTACAAGAAAAGAATAACAGTAAAAATAACGAGGAGGATATTAATATGAGAATAAATAGAATATTGTCAGGATCGGGGCGCGTAAACATATTAACAGATTAATTTATAAAAAATAAAATAATATATAATATACAAGTTTAGAACAAAACAATATTGTAAAAGATACGAACTAACTCCTATTCAATTAGATACAGCTTTAATATCTATCTTGGGAAATAATGTTAAGCAACAAAAAAAAAAACGGATATCACTTTACAATTAATGATAGAAGCTCATATTTTGATTGTTTTAATGGTTATTTTGAAGTAAGTTTTAAAGTAAATAAGCTTGCTAATGGTAATAATTATGGTGGTGATGATCAAATTGCTTTAATTAACAATGCAGCTTCATTAATTGATCAGTTAGTAGTTAAACAAAATGGAAAAATTGTATATGATTGTAATAATTTATACAAAGTAATAAATGTAAAGAGTTTGGTTGAATTGTCTAAGGATTATGCAGAAACAACTGGAACAAATGAATTTATCTCTTTAGATATTACTAATATTGCCGAAAGCAGGAATGATCAAGCTGGATATAACCCTGGGTTTGCTGTTAGAAAAAAATTGATTCAGGGTTGTAATGAGGTAAATACTAAAATTCCATTAAATAATTATTCATTTTTTTCAGGGTTTAGAAACTAATATTTTACCCCCAAGTAAAATTCAAATAACACTGCAGCTGACGGATGATGATGAATTAATTTTTAGTGTTAATGCTGCTGATGCTGGTAGAGTAATTGTAACAAAATTAATTCTATGGGTTCCGCGTTTAATTTTCAATGAATTTGGACTTAATCTAATTGCTGAAAAATTTACAAAAGCAAGATGGTCATACCTTCGGGAAATGGTGACACAATCAACTGATACACAACAAAATAATATAACCTTTAGAATAACAGCTGGTATAACAAAACCACAACATCTGTTTGTTTATTTACAACGACCTGATAAAAGTAATTCACAAGAACATAATCCACATTTATTAGATACATTTAAAATTAATGCAGCAAATAATAATTGCACTTTGGGCTCCTGTCGTCTTGAAGTTGGTAATGTTGTTTTTTTATCCAGAAACAGAATACACAAGTATATCAAGAATATATGACGATGTAATTAATTATTATTATAAACAAAATAATAAGACTACTGGAAGTCTGCTAAATAGATCAAACTTTCATGATTTATTTGGATTTGTTCATTTTAACTTGGAATATAACAAGAGCTGTCCGTAAGACAGCCAAGCTCGACTATTCGAAATATTGTCACAGAAGCAGGAAATTATTACCCAAAATGTTAAATATCAAAAGAGTTTTAAGTTCGAAACGGGACATAATTTGACCAAATGCATATCAGAGTTATGGGACTTGATGCTATCAACTAGTTTAATAACCCCGAAGAAACATGTTAAGTTTCAATTCCATATCTGCATTAATTTTGGAGATAGTAACTTGCATGTAAAACTTTAACCAGAATTTTCTAAGTCCAAAAGGGGGCATAATTTGCTCAAAATACATGTTAAGAGTTATGGAACTTGACCCAGTGAGGTTGGTAACTGACCTAGAAAAAGAATAAATAAGTTTCAAAGCTATATGCCTTTTGGTAATAGCTGTATGTACTTGCACGCAAAACTTTAACCAGGATTTTCTAAGTCCAAAAAGGGGCATAATTTGCCCAAAATACATGTCAGAGTTATGGGACTTGATTCTATCAACTAGTTTTATAACCCCGAAGACACATGTGAAGTTTCAATTTAATATCTGCATTAGTTTTGGAGATAGTAACTTGCATGTAAAACTTTAACCAGGATTTTTTAAGTCCAAAAGTGGGCATACTTTGCTCAAAA
This sequence comes from Mercenaria mercenaria, assembly GCF_021730395.1. Taxonomy (NCBI): domain Eukaryota; kingdom Metazoa; phylum Mollusca; class Bivalvia; order Venerida; family Veneridae; genus Mercenaria; species Mercenaria mercenaria. Next base: position 1,840 of record NW_026459424.1, on the reverse strand, counting down.
TACATGTCAGAGTTATGGGACTTGACCCATTGAGGTAGGTAATTGATCTAGAAAAAGAAAAAATAAGTTTCAAATCAATATGCCTTTTAGTAATAGCTGTATGTACTTGCACGCAAAACTTTAACCAGGATTTTCTAAGTACAAAAGGGGGCATAATTTGCTCAAAATACATGTCAGAGTTATGGGACTTGACCCAGTGAGGTAGGTAATTGATCTAGAAAAAGAAAAAATAAGTTTCAAATCAATATGCCTTTTAGTAATAGCTGTATGTACTTGCATGCAAAACTTTAACCAGAATTTTCTAAGTCCAAAAGGGGGCATAATTTGGCCAAAATACATGTCAGAGTTATGGGACTTGACCCAGTGAGGTAGGTAACTGATTTAGAAAAAGAAAAAATAAGTTTCAAATCTATATGCCTTTTAGTAATAGCTGTATGTACTTGCACGCAAAACTTTAACCAAAATTTTCTAAGTACAAAAGGGGGCATAATTTGGCCAAAATGAAGGTCAGAGTTATGGGACTTGGTGCTATCAACTAGTTTTATAACCCCGAAGACACATGTGAAGTTTCAATTCAATATCTGCATTAGTTTTGGAGATAGTAACTTGCATGTAAAACTTTAACCAGAATTTTCTAAGACCAAAAGGGGGCATAATTTGCTCAAAATACATGTTAGAGTTATGGAACTTGACCCAGTGAGGTTGGTAATTGACCTAGAAAAAGAATAAATAAGTTTCAAAGCTATATGCCTTTAAATGATAGCTGTATGTACTTGCATGCAAAAACTTAACCAAGGTGTGACGCCGACGCCAGGGTGAGTAGAATAGCTAGACTATTCTTCGAATAGTCGAGCTAAAAAGGAAGTAATAACAGAAGATCCTAAGCATATTACATTAACAGCTAAGTTAAATATTCCACCAACAGCTATTATTCGTGTTTACGCAATTGTATTGTATGAAGAAACAGTTGAAATAAATACTATTGGAAATGAACTTGTTACTGTTTAAATAAAATTAAATTAAAATAAATATAAAGTATATAATGACATCAAATTATATTGAATATAAAGTTAACCTTACAGATGGACAAAAGAAAAATTTAGCACAAGCTTATAATAATAAAATTCCATATACTTTTAGATTAAAACATGGACAATTACGTGGAAACTTCCCTTTACTTTTAACAAAAACACAAATTAATCAAATTGAAAAGTCTATTAGAAATAATAAGGGATTAGAAATTACAATTTCAAAAAAAACAAACAAATGTCCAGTCAAGGTCAAAATGGTGGATTTTTAGGAGCTTTGGTTGGTTTAATAGGAAAAACAATTCTTCCAATGGCAGCAAAAATAGCTCCAAAAATATTAGCTTCTCTAGGCATCGGACCCTTTCTGGGCTTGCTAGTACCGGTGTCAGTAAGTTACTTGGGAATGGTATGATTTCGGTAGCTAATAATAAGAGAAACATGATATCACCATATCTTACACCTAATCAAAGAAAGCAACTAGTAGGATCTGGAGTGATTAAATTAACACAAAAACAGAGACAGAATGGTGGGTTTTTAGGCATGTTGGCTGCAAGTCTAGGAATACCTTTGATTACATCTTTGTTAAGTGGTAAGGGACATGGTCGGGGTATACAGATTGATTCTCAACGGAGGCCGTACAGACGAATTCCTATAGTAAAAAAAATAAAAATTTATAAACAAACCAATTTCTAACTTTGAAATTGAACAATGGGTAAAACAACTCGGTATAACAAACTTTAGGGGTGTATTTAGTAGAAATAATTTACCAAAAACAAAAGAAAAGGTTGAATGTGGAATTATAAATTTAGATG
>NW_026459423.1:0-11112 GCF_021730395.1 Mercenaria mercenaria | reverse complement strand
CCGGAAATATTTTTGTTTTTAATAGTTTTTTTAATTTTAATAAAACAAATTTTTTTTTGTGAAAAACCGACATGAATTATATTTTCAATTAATCGGAATTCAGAAGCGTCAAAAGGTCATTTTAAATTTTTGAAATTTTAAAATATAAAAAAGAAATTCAAATTAGGTTAAATAGTTCATTTTATCTTGTTTGATCATTCACAACATCATTTAACTTTTTTGCATTATTCTTTCACCCAAAAGTCTACAAGGTTCGCCCCCTTATTTTGCAAGTGTTTGAAATTAAAAAAAAAAAAATATCGTGAAAAAATCATTTGATGAATACCATTGGATTTAAAACGAGATTAAAGTGCAAGGACAAAAAAAACTTTTGATGAGTTTTATTTGTAGAAGTGGGTAGCCGAGCTAGCTTTAAAATGAATAAGACGGCACCACAAAAATTTTGTCAAAACTGGAATCTGGGAAAAAAGCAAATGAAGTTAATAATTACAATCTTTTTTTTTTAGAAAATGGGTCCGAAATCTGCGAAAAAACGCTTTATTCTAGAAAAGGGACTTTGAAAAAAAATTTTCAACATCTCTTCCCCTGTTAGGAGAAAAAGTTTTTCTGCGGGAAAAAATCAGTGTAGTAAAGAAGAAAAATTTAAAATTTACAGATTATTTATCTCTCGATTTTTAAGTCATGTAAGAGGTTTGTGGTATTTTTCAAAAAAAATTTTGGGAATAATAAAAAATTTTATTTGTAGAAATTTTATTTTAATTAAAGTTTTAAGAATTTTATGTGACCTAAAAAAAACATATATGATCTTTTGTTACAACTTTTGTAAAATCTTTTTAAAACGATAAGCGGGAGAGCTTTACTAAAAAAAAAACAATTTTTCGATTTCCCTATAAGTTTGTTGTTGTGGAAACCCGGGGGTGGGGTGGGGGGAACGATAAAAATATTTTTTTCATTAAAATTTTTTATCTTTGCATTTTACAGGCGAAGGTTACTTGAAGATTTAAATTTTTTAAGTGAAAAGCGGAAAAAGTCGAATATTTAAAAATACTTTATTTATTGTCTAAAAATAAAATTTTTAAAATGATATGGTATCTAAAATTTTAAAAATCGTTACATATTTTTTCACTAAAACAAAACATTTATTTTAAAAACCCTCTGTACAACAATAAATAATTGCTCGCTTAGTTGTTTTTTTAAACGATTTTTAACGGCCCCTTTTTGCATTTTAAAAAATTAAAATTGACGATATTTCCGATTGACTGGTATTTTTTCGTTCTGTTTTACTCCCTTTTTCAGCGGTAAATCTCCAAAAAAGCAAAACGTTTTTGTTTTCGCAGGGCGCAAAAAAAGATGTATTAAAGGGTTTTTAGTAGCGTTTTATTTAACAAAAAATACGGCAAAAAATGGTTTTGTGTTAAAATTATCTTCCCGGGTATTATTTGTCAAGTTTAATTAGTGTCATTTTGAGACAACGATTTTTAACGCAAAACACTGACGTCGAGTTTATCCAAAAATTTTGCGTAAAAGACGCCCCTTTTTTTATTGAAATGCCCCATTTTTTTTTTCAATTTGGAAAAAAAAAGGGGCATGATTTCATTCACTTCGATTCCAAAAAAAAAAAAAGGAGAAAAATGATGGGGGTGGTCCATTTAAGAACTCGATCTATTTAATTTGCGCTTCCCCCCCCCGTAAAAATAATGTCCTTAAGTGTTTTTGAAATTGGGGCCCGGTCTTTATGTTCAATTTCACTCAGTTATGCAACTCTATTAAAATGTCCTTCATAACTTATTATGTTAATTTAAGGCTGGGGAATTGTTTGTACTGATTCCTCCCTCTGACATGTTTATGCATGAGTGCAAAAATCATGAAAGCTAAATCCCCGGGGGAAAAAGCGATATAAGATGAAAAAGGAAAGTGTATGAATTTTACAATGCAAAAAGATAAAACCATAAAAAGTTATCACTTGTTGTAAGTGGGTTAAATATTTTTTGACCAGCTTGAAAAAAATGACCGGATATTCCTTATCCCCGGCAATTGTAAAACACTGAAATTTAAAGGGTGATTAAACTTTTTAACAATTAAATTATTTTTTTTTAATGTAACTGTATGCGATCTTGGGGTTAAAATAAATTTAAAAAATAAGCAATTTTTAAACGAATATAAAAAAGGCATGGCCTCCGTCGTCGGCAAGAACAGAAAAATATTTTAAAGGCTTGCCATGTGAAAAAACCCAAATAGTGAGGGTTTTCGCCCCGCATGGATCGAGACCAAAACCGCGATCCGCGCGTTTTCAGGTCCATTTCGTTTCGCAAAAAGTTTTTAATTCCAAAGGTTTTTAAAAGGAACAGTGGATTCTGACCGACTGAGGATGCGAGGTGGTTTGATCCCTGCTGGTCGCAAAACCCCCTAGTTGGTTTTCTAAGGCCCGGCATTATTTTTTTTAGATTATGGGAAAATTTAAAGGTTTATATGTAGTAAGGCCGCTAAATATTGCGGAAAAAACTGAGAAATTTTTTTTTTAATAATTTTTACGTAAGAATTGTTATTTTCGCGCATTAAACACTAAACCCCCCTTGCGTTATTGGTAACGACGTGGAAAATTCTTTTTTGCCCCTGCGGTCGGTTCGTTTCCCGGCGCGACCATCATTTTCTAATACGAATTTTTTTTTAGTTTTTAGAAAAGAAAAATTCCTATTTTAAGTTTCTAAAGGCAATCAGCTTAAAAGGGTTTTTGGAAATGATAATTTTGCTTTTTAAATCGAAATCCTTTTTAATATTTTACTCCCTAGATGTCTTTTTGAATTTTATGTAAGCATTTCTGTGCATTTAAGGAATATTGATTAAGGAATATTAAAGCCTGTTTGCCTAGGGTCTATATGTTTCGGAAAAAAAAAACAAAAAAACTGTGGAACATAAACATCTCGCGGGAAGGTCTTCTTTGCATGTTACGTTTTTCTGTTCGAGTCAGGCGTTTACGTGCACGAATAGGATGCGTCGTGCAAAACCAAAATTTGAAAAAAAAAATGGCATTTGTTGGAATGAAAAAGGTATGCCTGTAAATTCGATCTTCAAAAAATTCAATCAAACTATACCCTTTCTTTCGTTTTACCCTAGATTGTGTTCACTGTTCTTAAATTTTTATCGAATATTCGGCACTTAATTGAAATACGTAAGTTTATTGTACCTGTTTTATTTATTATATTTTGTTAGGTTAAAAATTGAGTTTGGATAAATTTTAAAAACCCGATTTACAGATGCATTTTTTATTTTAACATAAGAGTGAGACGTTTATGATGAATATTTTTCTTGTCTAAGAATATTTACTGACCGGGGAATGGAAATTTGGGGAAAACATAAAAGCAAATAAAAACTGTAGATAACTTTATTTTAAAATTTCCCCCGCAGGACATTTAAGATATCTAATTTCTTTTCGCGAGAAATGGTTTGGTGGTTTGACATTATGATGTCGTATCCCCGCCACATGTCATTTATTCGTAAATTTCCAAAATTTTAAAAAGTTATTTTCGGTATTATGAATTGCAGGCCTTTTTTATTAAATTTTAATGCGTGTTTTTTTTTTTAGGTTGAACCAAAAGTTGTTTCTGGAAACAGAAAACGGGACGACTATTTATTTCCCGTAGAGAATAGCTTATGTGTGAAGTTTCTATAGTTTGGGAAACGTGCAGACAGCACCCCGGGGAGCCATTCGTTTCATGAATTCTAACAACTAAAAGCTTAACTTTTTGAGATCAGGAAAAAAAATATTTCTTGTGGTCATAATTTGTAACCTGTTAATATCTGTTCCCGCACAGAAACCCAAAATGCGTTTTTTAAAAGGCTCGTTTTGAATCATCTTCGGCATTAGAAGGGGTTTTGTATGCTTTTTTAGCAGACGGGAAATCGAAAAACTTTTTTGCGGTAATCAACATTCATGGGATAACGAAACATGTAGACAGTGTAAAAAAAGTGATACTCAACTGATTTTTTGGTCAACGGGCAGAAGAAATGGGGCGAATTGCTAGTTTTTAATTAGAAAAGAATTATTAAGAAATGTTTATGTTATTGATTACTCCTTTTTTTTTTCTTGTCGTTCGCATTACTTTTTTTAAAATTTGTTTTTCATTTGGCAGAAAAAAAAATGATTTTTAAACGTTTGAAAATGATTTAAAAAATATTTAAGTTGATAAAAAAGCTAAATTTTAAACGAATGTCTCCAATTAATAACAAAAGATTTTTTTCTCATACCTGTTTGTCTTGTTTTTTTTTAAATACCCTTTTTGTGGTAGGATGACTTCATTTGTTCTTTCAGTGTGTGCCCTATACGAAAAATAAAAAAAAAATACGGGAAATTTTTAAATTTCACATGGGGCAATAGGGAAAGTTGGTAATGTATCTTTTGAAAAAATTTGGTCCGTGAATTCCGATGCGAAAAAAAAATTTTTGTTAAAGTGACACAATATGGAATTGTTAATTTTTAAAACTTGCATAAAGGGGAAAAACCTTTGGCCGTATTTTAAAAATCATTTTGTAATCCCCGTTATCAGATGTATAATTCCGTATATGAACAAGTCGGGATCCGTTATTGCGTTTATACATGATTAGGGATAGTCATAGCCCCTTAGTAAAAATACAGTTTTTGTATATTCCCGTATTTTGACCAAGTACGGGGTCCCTTACTGCGTATACCTGATATAGGGGCTGTCCCTGCCGTATATAAAAAGTAAGTTTGTATATGCCCGTATTTGACAAAAGTACGGGTCGTAACTTGTATTCATGCGTATAGGAAAAAAAACCGAAGCCCGAATTGAAAAAAAAGTCCATATGCCCCCTTATTAGTGCAATCACAGTCCGTATATGACAAAATCGGGATCCGTATACTGTATTCATGCGTTACGGAAAAAAAATCCCAAGCGTTTTTAGAAAATACAAGTCCGTATTGCCCCCTATATTGATCAATCACAGCCCTATTGACAAAAAAAACGGGATCCCTTATCTATATTCGGAATATACAGGCTCGTTTAAAAAGTGTTCCCTTTTATTCTAAAATACGGAAAGATAGGGAAAAAAAATCTCAAACCCCTTTGAAACGAAAAAGAAAATTATGTTAAAGCAGGGAAAGAATAAACACCTTTTTAGGATTTTTTTTTAAAAGTTTGTAATTGCATATTACGGGAAATTTTCATTTGTTATTCGGGGTATAGGGATCCCATATGCAGACAAATAAGGACTTCCGTATACTAGATGTTCCCAAAAAGGGGGTGTTATTTTGGCCCTATTTGTATTTACATCCCCTATACTGTATTTTCGAATATAGGGCCCTTACTCCCCTATTTGACCCCTTTTTTTGCAGTGTTACTTAAGTTTCATGTAGCTTACTCGCCGGCGTTGTCATGTCTATAACAATCTCGCAGTCTGGGCTATATTTTATTAAAAATGTAGTTAACCCTTTTGTTATTGTTGCTAATTCTTCATAGAGAGTCCGTTTAAAATATTACCAATGTGGTACCCTTGCTTCTTTTAAAAAATTTTTAACCCCCCAAAATTTGAATGGGATAAAGGTGAGAGTAATTTTTAATTTTGCTATTGTCCTGTCTACACCTGCCGCGGGGCGTTCTCATTCACGGTTGTTAGTATATATTTCACAACAAAAAAAATTTGAATGCAATTTGCTTAGATTTTTCCTTGAATTATTCCAAAAAAAAAAACATCTAAATATTAAACAGTGTACTTTCAAATTTGATTCTAAACGTGATTAAAAAAACCATTTTGACAAGTATTTTCACTGGTTAAAAAATTTTTTTAAAAAAATTTTTAAAAAAATTTTTATTTTTAATTAAAAACGGTTTAAATTCCTTTTTTTCGGGAAAAAATTTTTTTTTATTATTTTAAATTTTTAATTTAAAAAGCGGGGATTTTTTAATCCTAAAAAAGGGGTTGTTAATTTTTTTTTAAATTTTTAATTTTTGGGTTTATTAATATTTTTTGACTTGTTTTTAACCTTCAAAAGTTTCTTTAGGGGGGGGTTTTTTTTAAAAAAACCCCAATTTAAAAAAGGTTTGTTACTTTATTTTGGGCCCTAATCCTTCCCCCCTTGGGTTTTGCCCCCTTTGGAAAATTTCTGGGGTTTTTTTAAGGGGTTAGATTTTTTTTTTAGCCCCGCACAGGGGGGGGGGGGAAAAAAACCCCTTTTTCTTTACCCCCCCCCTTTTTTGGGCCCGCCTTTTTTTTCCCCCTTTTGGGTTTTTTTTAAACCATCAAAAATTCAATTGATGGGTTTACTTTCCCAATCTCAAAAACAATTTTGGTTTTTTATTTTAATTTTTTCTAAAATTGGGTTTAAATGAAAACCCCAAGGGTTTTGCCCCTTAAAAAAGGGGGCCCATGATCCCAGGGGTTTTGGTCAGGTAAACGAAAAAAAGGTTTGAACCCATTTTTGTGCTTTTTTTTAAATAAAAGGTTTTTAAAATTTTTTCCCAAAAATTTTAATTTTTTAACAAACGAATTTTCCCAAAATGCCATCCCCCTTTTTCACTTTTAAAAAAAATTTTTCAAAATTTTTTCAAGGGGTTTTGGGAAAGTTCCCAAATTTTTTTAAATTTTTCAGTTTTAAATCTTTGCAGTGGTTTTAAAAGAAGGTTTTTTAATTTTTTTTTTTTAAAATTTTGTAATTAAATCCAAAAACTAAGGTTTAAAAAACATAAAAAAAAGGCCAGACCCCCTATCCAATATAAAAAAAAATTAAATTTTTTTAATTAATTTTTTTTTAAAAAAAATTTAAATTTTAAATTGGAAAATTTTTGGGCTTTAATTTGAAAAAAGATTTTTTAATTTGAATGCGTTTTTATGTATTTTTCAATTTTCCCCCCTTTTAAAAAAAAATTCTGATAAATTTCTATGTTAAAAATATCTTATAAATTTTTTTCTTTTTATCGCGTAGTTTTTTTTTCCCTTTTTTAAATTAAAATTTTTTTTTTTTTTCCCCAAATAGAAATTGAAAAAAAAGTTTCTTTATAAAGGATTTTTTTGATTGGGATATTCTATTTTTAATGTACCCTTATTTAAGCTGACAAAAAGTCAACAAAATTTTGCCAATTTTTTAATGGGTTTTAAAAAAGGCCCCTTTGGAAAAAAAATTTTTTTAAGGGGAAGGGTTTTTTTTTTCCCCTAATGACCCTTTTAAAAAATTTAAAGTTTAAAAAACAAACTTTTTATTTCAAAGATTTTAAATCGTATTGATAAAAATTTTTTTAAAGTTGAAGTCCCTGTTTTTGATTCCAATATTTAAAAGCCCAATTTTTGAAGGCATCAGAAAAAACCAGGATAAAAAAAAAATTTTTCCATAAAAAGGTTTTTTTTTTTGAAAAAACGTTTTTCCCCATTGTTTTAAAATCCCTAGTTTTCCCAAATTATCTTTTTTTCAGGATCTTAAAAAATAGCTTCCTAAAAAGGTTTTTTTTTGCCCCCCCCTTTTTTTTTTAAAAAAATTTTTAAATCTTTTTCATAATTATTTTCTGAAAAAAATTAAGTAAAAAAAAAATTGTTTTAAAAAGGTTTTTTCTTGATTTCCCTTGGGATATTTTTGTTTTTTACATTTTAAAACCCCCTAATTACAACCCTTTAAAAAAAAATTTCATGAAATAAATTTTAAAATAACCCCCCAAATTAAAAATTTTTTACTTTTTTAAAATGTAAGGGTTTTTCCCCGGGGAAATTTTAAATTTTTTGTTTAAAATTTATTTTCCAAATATTTCTGAAAAAAATTTTTAAAAATCGGAGGAAAAAACCACAAACAACAAAACCCTTTCAAAAAAAGGGCCGGACTAGAAAAAAAATTGGCTAAAAATTTTAAAAAAAATTTGTGTGCTCTTTTTTTCAAAAAGAATTTAAAAAAGAAAATTTTTTTCTTTTTTTTAAAAATTTTATTTTTTTCCACAAAAATTTGTGAAAAACAAATCCAAAAAAATTTATTTTAAAAAAAATTTAAAAACGTTTTTTTTACGAAAATTTATTCCCCGGAAGACTAAAAATTGTTTTAAATTTTAAAAGTTTAAAATCCAACAAAATTTTAAAAAATTTTTTAAAAATAAGTTTATTTTAAATTTAAGTTTTCATTGTTTTAACCGGAATTTTTTCCCCCTTTTCTTGTTTTTTAAAAAAAAGGGTTTCCCAAAAAACCTTAAAAAAAAAAAGGAAAATTTAAAAAAAAGTAAAAAAAAAAATTCAGTAAATTAAAAAAATTATGATTTAAAACATTTTAAAAACCTTCTTCAATTCCAAAAATAAGTTTAAAATTCTTTTTTTAATTTATTAAAAAAACTTCCTTTACAAATAAAAATTATAAAAAAAATAATTGAAACTAAAATTTAAAAGAAAGGGAATTTTCTCAATTTAAATAGAATAATTTTTTTTAAAATATTTTTTTTTTAAAAAAAATGTTTTTAACCAAGTTTTTTAAATCTGATTTGCAAAAAAAATTTTTCCAATCGGCCCCCCCCATTTTTAAAACAAAAATTTGTTTCATTTAAAAAGGTTTACCCCCCCTTACAAAAAGTTTGGTTGGGGGGTGCCCCCGGGTTTTATTCCCGGAAAAAAATACTTTGACGGGGGGGGAAATTTTGGGTCTTCTTCAAAAAAAGGTTTTATTTAATCGAAAAAAATTTGTTTCCCCCCCAAAAAATGAATATGCAAAAACCCCAAAAAACCCAAAAAAAAAAATTTTTTGGCTTTTTTGGCCGAAAAAAATTTTTTCCCAATTTGAATTTTTTTGACATTTAAATTCTTAAAAATCAAATATCCTTAAAATTGCCCTTATAATTTTTAAAATTTTTTTTTTCAATTTTTATTTAAGCTTTTTTTTAAAACAAAAAAATTTTTTTAAACAAAAAATTTTTGTTTTTTAAAAAACCTATGAAAAAGTCAAAAAAGAAGTCCCAAATCTTTTTTGGGGGTTTTTAATACTTTGGCAATTTAAAATTTTAAAATTTTTTTTAAAAAGGAAAATTTAAAATTTTTTATTTTTTTTGTTAAAAAAATTTATTCTCAATTAAGATTTTGTCTTTTTTTTTATTAAAATTTTTAAAATGGTTTTTTTTTCCCCAAAAAAAAAAACCCAAAATAAAAACCAAAATTAAAAAATTTGAAAAAGCTTATTTTATTTTTTAAATAAACTTGACTGGGGGGGTTTTTAAAAAAAAAACTTCTGTCCCCCCCGTTTGTTTTTCTTTAAAGCCCTATTGACAATATTAATAAAAATGGGTAAATTTAAATTCCTTTTTTTAAAAAACCCGGGTCGTTTTTATTTTCTTTTTTTTGGGGGAAAATTTTAAATTTATTTTTAAAAAAATTAAAAATTTGTCTCGAAAATTCTTACCCGGAATTGGGAAAAAAGGGAAAAATTTCCCAAAAAGAGTAGAAAAACACTTTAAATATTTGTATATTTTTTCCCATCTAAGCATTTTTAAAAACGAAGGGGCCCTTCAATGTCTTTTTAAACATTTTTAATTGAAAATAAAAAAATTTAAAAAAAAATTGAGGCGTAATGAAAAATTATAGGGGTTTTGGGCCGGTAAAGGACCCATGGGGTTGCAAAACAGTTTCTCGATTGCAATAGGTTTTAAAAGCGAACAGCATGGATCCTGACAGACTGTGCGGAAAACGAAAGGTGGTCACATCCCTGGGTGGGGGGGAACGCACTATGTTTGGGTTTTTTCATGGCACGGTCGTTTTTTTTATTCAATGGCATTAAAAATTGTATAAATTGTTAAAATGTTGACCAAAGGAATTTGAATGACCAGCAATCTATACATTTTTTTCCCAGTTTATTTATAATATGCTCCCAAACCGCTGCCCTTCCCCTTTCCCAAAAACACCTTTTACATGAAAAATAGGACCTAAAAGATATGCAACATTTTTAACAATGTCAAAATAATAAGTTACCGTAGTCTTTTTTTAAACTATTGTCCCAAATTTGTAGGATTCCCTGTATGAAAACTGCCAAAAAATGGAAAAAATTAAAGTTTTTTTTCATTTAAAATTTTGCTCCTTTGGGGGAAAAACCTATTACGTTTTACTTCTTTATTTATTTTTTTTTTCAAAAATTTTCCCCTTTTATTCAAAAAAGATCGGGGGGTGTGTATTTTCCTTTAGTCAATTATGCTAGATCGGATCTCACGAGCCCCCGCAGCGCCGAGTTTTGATCCGTCCTTTTCAAAAACCACCCCGTGCCGAATACAAAATCCAATCTAGTACTGTTGTAATGCCCTTTAAATTTCATATTTCCATCTTTTGTTTGTCATTTTTTAGTTTGAACGAAAACTTAAATGTTTTTTGTTGTTAAAAAAAAGAGTGATGTTTTTATGTGCGTACTTATATAATTTAAGTCAGCCCTCCTTTTAAAAAAGACCCCCGGGAAATACAATACGGGGAAAGGGACCCAAACCGGAATTTTGGGGAAAATACTTTTCGGGGTTTTTTTTGGTGTTGTATTTTTTGTAAAAAGAAGCTTTATTTTGACAGAAATTTATATACTTAGGGTTTTAAAAAAATAAGTTAATTTCAAGGAAATGGAAAGAATTCTGTTTTCATTAAGGGTTGTGGCCCCCAATTGTGGCCCCAAAAAAAACCGGGGGGAAAATTTTTTGGGGTTTAGGGGGGGAAAAAATTTCCCCCCTTTTTTTTTCCCTTTCTAAAATGTTGGTTTAATTTCCAAAAAGGCTCTCTAGAAATAATACCAGAGAGTCCGGAAATAATCTTTGGGAAATAAACGTATAATGATAGATTCTGCCGATGTACCCTTTTGTAGGGCGAAAAGAAAATACAAAAGTTTTAGGGAACTTTTGGGCGAGGCCCCAGACTAGATTATATTTTTTTTGTGTTAAGAGTTGTAAATTAGCCCGTTTTATCCTCTGCCAAAATCACACGAAAAAAATTTTTTAATTTTACTTCTCAGGAAGAAACACTCCCCCAGCATGTGGTAAATTTCATTTAAAAAAATGTTATGAAATTTGTGACAAATTCTTAAGTATCAGTCTTGTGGTAGTCTGGACAAACCTTACTCTAATTTTTGGGCCCAGGGGGTTTTTAAATTTTGCGTTTTAAAATACTTTGAAAGAC
>NW_026459422.1:0-10293 GCF_021730395.1 Mercenaria mercenaria | reverse complement strand
AGGTTCCAAGCTGTTTGCTACTCTGACAATAATTTCTTCCAATTTTTTGGGGCAAATTGAATGAACTTTACAATTTTAGCAGCGACAAATTTTCCCGCAGACGACAATTTATCTAGCATGTTAAAGGTTAATAAAGACTCTGAATTTAACTAACAAAACTAGTATTTGTATTTACTTAGCTACCTAAAGTGGTATTCATTTCCTGGATCATATTTACAGACATGACAGTCCATGTTAATTTTGCTATTAAGACTATTGACTGTTGCAAACATTTTATTTCCTCTACAGATTGAAGGGAAAACTGATGTTTTTGTTTGCCCTGTCATTCTTAAGGTATTCAAGGAGATGCTTCAAGTATTGGTAATGCTTTGATATATTTTCTCAGAAAATGAAACTTTGTTTTCGTGGGCTTGATCCAAATTCCATATGTTACAGAGAATATTTTGAGTTATGATCACTCTAATTAAGATTGTTATAAGCAGGAATAGATAAGATTAAATTCCCTTGATGGTATGAAAGTTGAGAAATTGCCAAGGAGTTTTACTATTTCTGATTGTAGAAAACAAAAAAAAAAAAAAAAAGTCAAAAGTTTTTTTTTTTTTAAAAAACTGAAAAATGATAAAAAATTTTTGGAGGTGGTCTATTGACTTGCCTTGGGGCATATATTATAACTTTTAAAAAATTGAAAAACCCCCCAAGACATTTTTTTTTTTTTTAGCAAACCCAGCATGAAAAAAAATCTTTTGCCAAAAACTGTAGTACCCGAGCTTAGTATTGCTTAAGCATTAGCTTTTGTGTATGGTCCCTAAAAAATTTTTGGCCTAAAAAATTGGCCCAAGCCAAAGGTTCTAATTTTTTTTACCTAAAAAATATCGGGAAAAACTTTGTATCTGTGCAAATATTGCAGACGTCTTTCCATCCTGAGGGATTGAACAAACACTCAAATTGTATGTTTGGTACAAAATGAAATCCCCCCTTATGAAAAACCTTCCCTATTGCTTGTTGGGGTCATTTTATGTCCATGTGTTTCCATCAATAATACCTAAAATCCAGTTACCTTGCCAGCCTATTTCCAGAGCTACAATAAACTGAACCATGTTTGCCACGAATAACCATCATGTTCCAGTCTTGTCAGCTGATTTCCCGACCCGAAAAACCAGCTGTAAAAATTTAACTCCATTCTGCGGTCGTTTAATACGTTTTTTTTGTCATGATTTTTAATGACTTTAAAAAAAAAAAAACTTGATTTTTTTTATAAAAAAAACTATTTGAAGGAGCTAAAATTTTATAAGAGTATCTGGGAAAAAAAAAACGACAACAATCTGCAACAAAAGGTATCAATGTCAATCTGGCAACCACGATACCAACGACAACAAAGCGGGTTTTTTGACTTTCCATTTTGTTTTCCTTGTATTGTTCAGGCACAGGGCCAGTCAACTGGAAATATTTTTCTGAAAAAAAACTGGCATATTCCAGGTGTTGTCATTGTATTGTCGTGTATATCAGTCAAACATCCAGGCTTCTTACATGGAAAGAGAAACACTTTAGCAAACTATCATTATTTAAATTTTTAAAAACTAAACCCTTTTATTAAGTACAAAGTTATGGACTTAACATTAGTTTTTTTTTTTGTTTTGGGTTTTAGCGCCGTTTTTTCAACAGTTTTTTCAGTCATGTAACAGCGGGAAACTTTGGGGGGCGATGGACTAGTTTGTTTGTTTTTTTTTGGGTTTTTTAATGCGTTTTTCAACAGTATTTCAGTATTAAACGGGGGGCTTAACCAAACCAGTGTTCCTGAATTCTGTACCATATAAACCTTTCTCGTAAGTAACTGCCAACCCCCACATGAATTAGAGGGGATGATAAGATTTCAGACAAATTCTTTTTATAAAATAGTCGGAGAAATAACCCCGTCCTAAGATCAACCCGCGCCCCCCTGATCCGTAAACACGCTCTACCTACTGAGCAAAAAGAGGGACTAGTACCCAGTATATCGCTTACTACCGTGTTATAATTTTTTTTTTTTCCCTCTAGAAAATTGTCTTTATTACCATTTTTATTGTCATAGCATTGTCGTGTATGGGATTTGTTTCCAGTTTAGGTCGTATTTTTTTTTTCTATTTTTCCTTAAATGTTTTTTTATGAATTTTTAAATTTACTTTAAAACCCCATTTGCTTGTGATTTTTAAAATACCAATTAAGATTTTCATATAATATAATTTGAAACCAAAGGAAATTTGACAAAGATTATGGAAAAACTGCAAGTTTAAATTTTTAAAAGGGGAGCAAAAACATGACTTTTAAAATTTTTGTATCGTTTAGAAAATACTTGTTGCGGACAGAAACTGTGTTACAAAAGAAAACAAGTCGGAAAATGAGAAAAAATACCTTTCAATGGCCCATCGGCTGAAAATATTTTTAAAACTGAAATAGTTTTGGAGGGAAAAATGCAACACTCGCCCTTTGATAAAGGGGTTTGTAATTTTTTGTTTTGCTGTAAAAAATTGCTAAGATGGGGATTTGCCTGTGTTGCCATTGTGTAGCCATGCATTGTCAGAATCTGCTCGGGGTAAATTTATTCGATTACTGTCGACAGCAAAAATTCATACAATATTGTCACTTATGTAAATTTTTTTCTCGATTATTCAAAGAAAAAGAATTATTGGGGGGGGGGGCTGCCCCCCTTTTTTTTTTTTTTTTTTTACAATTTGTTGAAAATAATTAAAACTTGTTTAATGTCATGACCGTTTCTAAGCGGCCCATAACTATATTTTTTTTCCAAAAAATTTAAACCCCTTTTTTTCCCTAAGCATTTTTTGCTTAAGTTTTTGTATGCAAGCTGGTATCTCAGTACTCATTCAATTCGATTATAGAAATTATGTTTTTTATTTCCAGTTTCTTGCCATTTTCCTGCCAGATTTCTTCCAGACACTGGAAACAAGCTGACAATATTGTCAGTGTGTTTACATGCTGATTGTTATGAGCCAGTTTATTGTCATATAGTTTGCAGATTGTTCCCAGAAACTGGAAATAATATGGAAATAGTGTCCATATTATTTTCAGCTAAACTTTTTTTCTTGGAAGTTTGTTCCCATATAGGAGTCAGATTATTTCCAGTTACCTTTTTTTTTTGACAGACTGTTGCCAGATCATTGACAGTTACCTTGCAGCTTAATGCCAGCTTGTTTCCATATTTCATTTTCGTAAGGGAAGTTTTTGTAAACAATGAAATATGTTCTATAGAGAGATACGCCATTTTCTGTATCATTTCAGTAATAAGTGAAACAGACCAGCATTATATATTTTCATATGTTCCAAAAGTGCTTCCATGAAACATTTATAACACATCATAAATATCTGCATTTCTTTGAAACAAATTTTCCAAAAGCAGACTGTGTTATAGTAAGGAATAATAAAAAATCAATTGATTTTTCCATGAAATGTGCAAAATATTCTAGAGTTTTGTTTCAGTTGTCACAGGAGGTATGCAGATTGCTCCAAGTAAGGCAGTGTCAGATGGATTACTAGGTTATTCCGAGACAGAAGATGAAATTATTTTGTGGACACTTCTGGAATTTTAATGAGTACTTGTTTTCTACAAAATTCTGGCTACTAATTGTTTTATAAAAAATACTAGAGAAAAGAAACCATAAGCATGGAATTCATGTCTTTAAAATGTCTCAATAAAATGCTGTGCTCTTCATAATTGAATGCTTAAAATATCACATGATTTTTCAAAATGATTCATACGCTGTTTATTTTGAAAATATAATTTCAAAAGGAAACTTTAGTTTAATGGGTGGCAAAAACTTCTGCAGTGTCTGCATAATGCAAACAATTGTTGACTCAAATTGTTTTAAGTCCGAGACAGAAAGTACAGTTTGGCAGATTTCTCTAAATTTATTGGTTTATCTGCATGATAAATGCGGATTTTACTCCAGTTTGGTAATGTTTGGTTCTAATTCTGCCAATTGCTGTCCAGGGGATCAGGTTTTATATATATATTTTATAGATAAGTCCATTTAATTAGGAAGAGTGGTTAACATTTTGGAGGTTTCTATGTATATAGACAGTCCCTGGATGATCGTTCATTGATTCTTTAATAGGTCTCTGTTAGGATTTATGGTAGTCCTTTGCAGACAAATTGTGTTAATGAGATTATGGTGTACAGAGATATTTCCTATATGTTTTCTGTATTGGCCAGTTCAGTTTGTCTACTGTGAAGTTATTTATTTTTCATGAGCATCAGAACTTTGGTGGTTTTGACTAAAACTGCTGTATCACGGGTACATGGATTCGTGAATTTGATCTTTCAAAGAGAAAATGAAGGGTAATTACATGTTTGTTAGGCATTGATTTCTTGGATTATGGGAACCACAAAATCCACAAAAAATTTTCCCCAACAAATGTTAATGATTTAACAGTATTTGACAGTGACAGTTTAATCAATAATGAATATATTTGAAACAGATCATACATATAATTTCTAGAAATCAATCTATTTTCACATACATATGCAAAGCTTCTTGAGCAAAATACTTGAGTTATCCAGGGTTCCATGTGATCAAAAGGGTACAATGAGAAACTCCTCTTGACTGGGCCATTACAACCTCCTACAAGACTCAGATTTTATAGACTTTTCATGTTGCTCTTGTGGTTTTTTCCGTCTCATTACATAATGGGTTAGAAGTGCTCAAGACAATTTTAAATGGCTTAGAAATACTTAGCACACTCATTGATAGTTCTGATAAAATTCTTTCACTGTATGATGTAATTTATGTTATATAGTCTCTTGAAAGAAAACAAACTTTTTGCTGAACTTTTGGCATATTGAGTGTTCAGAAGGTAAATTTCATAAGGGTACTTTTAAGATTATGACATAACGTCTCTAAATGCATATGTCAAAATGTTCGGAAAATAAGGCAGAAAGTGGGAATGCAGACAGAAAGTCAGCTTTTATTTATACCTTGCACTGCATGAGTTGCTCTGGGACAGACACACATGGATTTATGATAGAAGCTGCGATGTGGTCTATGATTTCATGATTTGTGTTTGGCATTTGTCAAGATACATCATACTGATATATCGCCCCCTGTTTGTCATATTTAACTGCAAGACAAAATGCCATATCTCAAGAAGATAGCTTCAAGAAGTTTATAGATAATAGTCCCTCTTTAGAATAGGACTGTATTAGCAGCTGAAATATCTCCAGACTTTTCCTGAAGCAATATTCTGATATACTGAATATATATATGTATAATATGCATCTCTTGTAATTTGTCATGAAAAGTGGACAAAAAATCAGTTTGTTGTTGCTATATAGTAAGATGATTTTGGTTGTAATCTCAGCGAGAGTCCACATTGACTAAATAGAATGGCCTGGGTAGCCTTGCTTGGCATTCGACATTGAGAATAGTTCTACAACTGGTCAACCAATGTGACTGGGTGGGATATTATGTTATGTGTCTTATGGTGTGATATTCCAGTGAGGCAGCACTATAAAGTGCACTCACGGCTACATGTAGACACCATCATTTATATGGCTGAAAAATTGTTTAATAAGATGCTAAACCAGCCAATGTTCAGTCTGTTCAACTTTTAGCCTGCTAAATTTTGAAAAACGAACTGGTCCATCATTCAATCTGGGCAATATTACCACTTATTATTCAAAGGAGTGTTCACAGAAAATATACTGAATGAATAGCAAACAGTGCAGACCACAGATGTGCAGGCTGATCTTGGTCTGGACTGGCAAAGGCAGAATCACTTGCCTCCAGCAGGCTAAAGTTTAACGGGATAGTTCCAGATAATTTGCTATTTCTGTCTTCAAGAAGTCAGTTGTCTTCTTACCTTTTACCAGTTAAGGGAGTAGTTTTTTGCTTTTAACTGATTATTGCAGTTGCATTTAACAGGATTGTTGTTTACAGAAGTGCATAATCTTCTTCATGTCTTACCCTTACGAAAATGAAATATGGAAACAAGCTGGCATTAAGCTGCAAGGTAACTGTCAATGATCTGGCAACAGTCTGTCAAAAAAAAAAGGTAACTGGAAATAATCTGACTCCTATATGGGAACAAACTTCCAAGAAAAAAAGTTTAGCTGAAAATAATATGGACACTATTTCCATATTATTTCCAGTTTCTGGGAACAATCTGCAAACTATATGACAATAAACTGGCTCATAACAATCAGCATGTAAACACACTGACAATATTGTCAGCTTGTTTCCAGTGTCTGGAAGAAATCTGGCAGGAAAATGGCAAGAAACTGGAAATAAAAAACATAATTTCTATAATCGAATTGAATGAGTACTGAGATACCAGCTTGCATACAAAAACTTAAGCAAAAAATGCTATATGGAAAAAGGGGCTTAATTTTGGAAAAAAGTATAGTTATGGGACCTGCTTAGTACATGTCAGGTCATGACATTGAACAAGTGTGTAATTAGTTTCAATCTATAATTTTGTAAAAAAAAAAAACAAAAACATAGGGGCATGTCCAATAACTTCTATTCTTTGAATAATCGAGATAAAAATTACACAAGTGACAATATTGTATGAATTTTCTGTCTGTCTGACAGTACATCGGATATAAATTTACTCAGAGCAGATTCTGACAATGCACTGGCTACACAATGGCAACACACTGGCAATATACCCATCTTAGCAATTTTCACAGCAAAACAAATATTACAAGACACCTTATCAAATGGCCGAGTGTTGCATTTTTCCCTCCAAAACTATTTTCAGTTTTCAATAGTTTTCCAGCACTGATGGGCACATTGTAAAGGTACTTTTTCATCATTTTCCAGTTACTTGTTTTCATTGTAACACAGATTCTGTCCGCAACAAGTATTTTTGCTAAACAGATACAGAAATTTTAAAAGTCATGTATTTTCGCTACCCTGTAAAATTAAACTTGCAGATTTACCATAATCTTTGTCAAATTTCCTTTGGTTTCAATATTATATTATATTGCAAATCTTAATTGGTATTAAAATTGAGTCACAAGCAAATGAAGGTTTTAAGTCACATTAAAATTCATATTAAACATTAATAAGGATAAATAGAAAAAAATATATACTGACACTAAACTGGAAACAAACTTCCCATACACTGACAATGCTATGACAATACAATGGTAATAAAGACAATTTTCCTAGAGGGAAATAAAAAAAATTAGTAACACTGAGTAGTAAGCGATATACTGGGATACTAGTCCATCTTTAGCTCAGTAGGTAGAGCGTCGATCTACGGATCATGGGGTCGCGAGTTCGATCTTAGGACGGGGCTTATGTTCTCCGACTATTTGATAAATGACATTGTGTCTGAAATCATTAGTCATCCACCTCTAATTCATGTGGGGAAGTTGGCAGTTACTTACAGAGAACAGGTTTATACTGGTACAGAATTCAGGAACACTGGTTAGGTTAACTGCCCCCTGTTACATGACTGAAATACTGTTGAAAAACAGCATTAAACCCAAAACAAACAAACAAAACTAGTCCATCTGCCACACTAATGTATACCCGCTGTTACATGACTGAAATACTGTTGAAAAACGGCGCTAAAACCCAAAACAAAAAAACACTAATGTATAAGTGCTCATAACTTTGTACTTAATAAAGGAATTTAGTTAAAACTTTAAATAATGATAGTTTGCTAAAGTGTTTCTCATGTCCATGTAAGAGAGCCTGGCATGTTGTGACTGACTATACACTGACAATACAATGACAACACACTGGCAATATGCCAGTGTGTTGTCAGAAAAATATTTCCAGTTGACTGGCTGTGCACTGACAATACAAGGACAACAGACTGGAAAGTCCAAAAAGCCGCTTGTTGTCAGTTGTGTATCCAGTGTGTTGCCAGATTGACATTGCATACCAGTTTGTTGCCAGATTGTTGTCAGTGTTTATTTCCAGATACCTCTATATAATTTAGCTCCTTCAAATAGTTTTATATGAAAAATCAATGAAATTTTTTTTAAACGTCATTATAAACATCACTGACAACAAACTGTATATAAACTGACAGCAGACTGGAAGTTAAATTTTACAGCTGGTTTTCAGGTCTGGAAATCAGCTGACAAGCACATGGACACATGATGGTTATTCAGTGGCAACACACTGGTTCAGTTTATTGTCAGCTCTGGAAATAGGCTGGCAAGTAACTGGATTTTAGAGTATTATTGACTGGAAACACACTGGACATAAACTGACCACACACTGACAATAGGGAAGGTTTTTCATAAGGAAGTTGTGCCTCAAGTTATGTTTTATCTTGAGATTTAGATATTTAGATTTGGTTCATTATTTCACATTAAACAATATTTTTGAAATGAAACGTAATTATATTGTATGGAATCTTTTGGCATGATGACATGATAGCTTTGCACTAGAAGGAACTGTAGAGGAAATTCTGCTTATTGCAAGACATCCTATGAAATTTGTATTGGCAGACTCTTCTGTTTACAGAAATATTCTGTTTGAAATTTTCAGTTTCATCCAACAGGTGTGTTCTACTAGCAGAAATAGTTCCAACTAGATTTATTAAGTGTTTTGTTTGTTCAAACTGTTGTTGTCTAAAACTAAAATTTTTAGGTGGCCAAATTGTGAGATTGTAATTACTGACATTGTTGTTTTAGCTGTTGTTTTTTCTCCACTCAAAATCTGATGGATGGTCAGTCAGTCATTATTTTTTGTAAAGTTTGTAGTGAACTTGAAATTAGTAGTTGCAGGCCCCTCCTTTTTTGTTTCAGAACTAGTGTTTTGACCTATATGATATATTAGATTTATTCATGAAGAAGAAGAAGAAGAAGTTGGATATAAAAAGTGCTAGGGTTTCAGGTTGGCCCATTTGGCTCCCTTCCTAAGACTGCAGTCTGCCTTCCAGATATACTGTTTGAAGAATGATAATGACCATTACATAAGTTTAAGGTGGTCGGATTTCAGGTTGGTCAGTTTGACTCCCTCAGACTGTAGTCAGCCATCTACAAATAGTACCATTGGAAGAATAATGACCAAAGCAAAAGTTCAAGGTGTGAGTGTTTTAGTTTTGCTAGTTTGACTGCCTTAATTCTCAGCTTGTCTATACAGTTGGAATTACTATGATCATGATTAACCAATAACCCTGCTAAATTTCTATAATGAACTTGTCTGTCTTTCAACTTGGACAGTACCATTCATCATGAAATTTTCAGATTTGTCAGTTTGACTCCCTTACATCACTCTGCCAGTTGCATATTTATACCATTGGAAATATTAGTTATACAGGAATGAATGTTTTAGCTCCCATACTGCAGTTTGCCAGACACATATACTACTGGAAGTATAAGACACAATGTGTGAGGGTTTCAGATAGGTTAATTGTCTGTTGATATTCAAAGGAATAAAACCCAGTGGTTATTGCTAAAACAGTCATTAAAAACATGCAGGAGACAATAAAAGGGAACTAAAAAAGATAAACAGATGTAGGCTGGGCAGCTGATATCTAAACATTCCAGATTTCATTTCAGATTAGAAATTGTTCAGAATTATCATAAGTTATGGTAACACCCTTTATTTTGTTACACTGGCAACTTAAAATGCTTCAGATATGGGTTGCAAGAATGCTTCAAGCATGCTTAAGATTGCTGGAATGGTTTGGACATTGGCTTGGTAAGGGATTGCCGTAATGCTTCAGGTATGGTATGGGATTGCCAGACATTTCTGGGCAAGATAAGGGATTTCCAGAAGGTTTCAGGCATGGTAAGGGATTGCCAGAAGGTGTCAGGCATGGTAAGGTATTGCTAGACAGTTTCAGGCATGGAAAGGGATTGCCAGACAGTTCCGGGCATGATAAGGGTTCAGGCATGATGAGGGATGGCCGGAAGGTTTCAGGCATGGTAAGGGATTGCCAGACTGTTTCAGGCATGATAAGGGATATCTAGATGGTTTGAAGCATGATATTGAATTGCCAGAAGGTTTCAGGCATGGTAAGGGATTGCCAGAAAGTTTCAGACATGGTAAGGGATTGCCAGATAGTTTTGGTCATGAAAAGGGATTTCCAGTAAGTGTCAGGCATGTTAAGGGATTGCTAGACAGTTTCGGGCATGACAAGGGATTGCCAGAAGGTTTCAGGCATGATAAGGGGTTTCTAGAAGGTTTTAGGCATGATAAGGGGTTTCCAGAAAGTGTCAGGCATGATAAGGGGTTTAGAGAAGGTTTCAGGCATAGTAAGGGATTGCCAGGTTTCAGGTATGGTATTGGATTGCCAGAAGGCTTCATGCATGAGGGATTGCCAGAAAGTTTC
>NW_026459421.1:0-10793 GCF_021730395.1 Mercenaria mercenaria | reverse complement strand
TTTTTTCCGTGAATTCCTTCGTACCATGCAGTCACTATCTACAAAAATGTATTGTAAAAAATGCTTTTTAAACCAAAGTGGAAAATATCAGGTACTTGAAAATGCAGCTTTCTAAAAGGCTAGTTAGAATTCTCGATGTCATTTGTCAGAGATAGGCTACGCTTGTAAATAAATAATATTATTACAAAATTAATACTGCTATTTTTGGTGCACTTTTCGGACTTACGATAAAGTCAAATATATATTTAATATATTAATTTGAGCAATACACTCCCTGTAAATGTGCACTACGTACAAGCGCTCAGGCCCTTCTCGCACACCATACTTATAGTTGGGACTTCTTTAATGTGTAAAGGCATGTGCACAAAAATGACAAATTTTACCCACACCTGGTTAATTTTAATGTGTTTTTTTAGAAAAGTAATAAATGGAAATAGAAAAATAGCTCTCAGCTCATTTACACGGATAGTTCAGCTTTACTATGTATGTTATACTTTTTCGCATTTATGCTTGATGATATAGAATACTTACCCCGAAAATTGTGACCCGAACATACTGATAACTTTTCCCACTTTAGTCTTTTAATTAAAGTAAGAGTTCAGCACTGCATGGTTTTAATGTATTGTTACACTGCAATAAAATTTGTTTTACAATAACTTCGAAATTTCTCAGAAATAATATCATGTACCCCACCCACCTAATTCATAATTTCAGAATAACATAGGCCTTAACTGACGCTATTTTTATTTTCTGATGGTCGCGTCCATTGCAGAGATCCATAACAGCATATAAACATCTCTGAGCTGAATATTTTTAGCTAATACTGGGTATACCAATTACCGGGAGTCTTATATTCAGTGGACTCTTAATTATAACAAAATCATTGACATTATATGAAAGGATAAATTCTATTCTGTTTAATTAATTTATATTTTAGCTTTAGACTTTTGGCAAAAAAATCTTCAAAACACCAAGTAAACGTTCCACTACTGTCATTCAAAGAACAGAGGTGGGGAATTTTAGCATTTTCTGGCATATACCTATTACCATGAATTTCAACTTTCAATCTAAAGAAGTTGTTAAATTGATCTAAGACAAAGAAAGCATTTCTATTTTACAATGGGCCAAACAAAATATGAAAAAGATATGGCAGAAATAAGCAACTTCACTGAAAATTTGCGGTGAAAAATTGCGAAGTTTAAACATATGATAATACACTTAGCTAATTCCTTAATTTCTGGGATCAGGGTGAAATAAAAAGAAAGACACTCCAATTTTCAAAAATAGTTTTGCTAAAAATCTAAGCACATTGAGCATGAATAATGAGAGAAAAATTGTAAAGCAATTTTCATGTTAAGTGTCAAAACAGGACATTCACGGTAATATGTATATCCCGGTAATTGGTATACCCAGTATATATCGTCTTCAGCTGTTCAGGGGTTGATAAATATTTTTCTTCTTTAATTTTTTGCTTGGTTAGAGGTTATGTATAACCTCTGAATGGTCACTGTTTGACTTAGCATACATACTGGTACTGATCATGATAAACCCGGACAGAAAATGAGGTTTTTTATCTGTCACTTTTTATTTCTGCAAATTGTAATCAATGGCGGTTACAAAAAAAAAGCCAAATTTTTTCGAAAATTTTAAATTTTATAAAATTTTTATACTTAGTAACAAACCCACACAGATTGGGCCTTTAAAAGGGGTTTTGGGTAAAAGGGGACTGTACAAAAACGTTAAAGATGATCCCTTTCGACCACTTTTTTCTTTTACAAACTTTTCACCCGGAAAGAATTATTTTGAAATTTTTCCCCAAAAAGCTGCAACAGTCTTCCTGATAAAATTTGAAAAGTGACCCGGGTCGGGGCCTTTCAGTCGAAAAAGTGAGAAACACCAAAAAACCCCTTTTCCCCAAAAATGCGGGAAAATTTCAAATAAATTTTTTTATATAGAAAAATTTGTAAGCCATTTTTTATACAAAAAATTTTTTCCCCTTTTTTGTTTTTTTTTTACACCAGTTGGTGTTGTAAGGGGAACTTTTGACGGTGTTTTCAATTTTATAAATAACTGATTGCAATCAAAAATTTCCAAGTGGTCAACTTTATAAACACCCCGGGTTTTTTATTCATACCAGCGTATAAATCAAGACAGAAAATCCCATTTTTGACTGGGTTTTTTTGGTCTTGTTTATCATAGAAAACTTCCGAATCCATAAAATTTTTTCACCGCTCCAAAGCTTTACAATGCATAGATTTAAAAACCGATTTTTATTTTAAAAAAATTTTGGAAAATAGCAAAAAATTTATGCACTGTACAAAATTTGGTCACAAAAATTTGGAAAAAAAAGGTTGGGCAGAGGGTAAGCTCAGTTGGTAGACCCACTCGCCCAGGAAACCCGGGGGGTCCAGGGTTCGAGCCCAGGGCGGGTTTGAACATTTTTCCACCCTGTGGAAATTTGGAAACCCAATGTGGGACGTTTTTTTTGCCCAAGCCCTTACCACCCTTGCAATTTTAAGTCCCATGGCCCCGGGAAAAATCGGGGACAAATTTTAAAATTTGGGTTTTTGGGGGTGTATTACATATAAGGGAAGAAATTGTGTCAGGCAGCCGTTTACCCCAATTTTGGTAGAGCAAACGCCCGTAAGCAAGGGGTCTCGGTTTGACCCCCCGGACGGGACTGCCCCTTTTTTTTCTCACCCTGTGCAATAAGAAAGAAAAGATAAATTTTAAATTTGAGTCGGCAAACTTTTTAAACTTTAATTCATAACTTTAAAAAAAACACCGTACATTGGGGGTTCAACTGACCATCAGAAAAACTCAGATTTTTTTCTTTTTCGAGTCCCCTCCTTTTTCCCAGGGGGGGGGGGTAAAAACAAAGTATTTTTCCCAATGAACAAATTTATACTATTTTATTTTAAAAATAAAAATCCACACTATTTAAAAAATAAAAATTAGCCCTAATAATCTAAAAATTTTCACTGCTATTTTCCCCCCAATGATCACAAACAACAAAACTTTCTGCAGTTTCATTGAAATATTAATGGTTTTTAATTAAACCTTTTTTTTTTAGTTTAAAGTTGGAGATTTTACACAGGGATTTCCTAAAAAAGCCCCCCGAGTAAAAAAAAAAAATTAAAATTAACCCCGAAGGAAATTAGCGGGTTTTGGCAAAAACCTGGTTTAAAGCATTTTGCCTAGTCCAGGGGGTTTAAAAAGGGGGAAAACCCCGGTGTTACTGGGCAATAAATATTTAAATTTGAAAATTTTAACTTAAATATACAAAATTTCAACACTTTAGTTGACAAAAAAACCCATTTATTTGATACAGGGGACACCTGCATGCCTAAAGCTAAAAAAAACTTTTTAAAAAAGACATTTTTAATAAAAGAAAATTTGAGCATTTTTTGAAAAAAGTTTGGGGGTTTAAAAAGTGTGAACAACTTAAACCTGCCCTTTTAAAAACCTTTTTAAAATAAAATTTTCCCAAAAGATCACATTGTCTTTTCAATCCTATTACCACAAACTGAAATGATAAAAAAGTTTGGGCAAAATGGGGAAGACGGGTGGCAGTGTGGTTAGTCCCAAAAATTTGAGACGAAAGCCATAGATTTTTTGCAGGTTTTGGGTTTTAAAACACCCTTTAATACCCTCGAAGGGTACTGAACCCCAAAAAAACCTTCTAGATATACCTATTTTTAAAAACTTGTTTTCTTCAGGAGGTTTTAAGTTTTGCCCCTTTTGGATAACATATAAAAAATTTAAAAAAAGGCCACATCAAACATTTTTCTATTCTTTTTTAAATTCCCCATTTTTTTACAGATTTCCCCAACAAGCAGCAGTTGGAGTAGAGCAGACCCCCCTTTTTTTCACTGCAGTGGCTTGGAAATTGGATCCCTAATAAGAAGATTGACTTGCCCTTTTTAATCCCGTTTTCCGTGTTAATCACCAATTTACAAAAAAATAATTTTCATTATAAAACAAATGATAAAATTTTTTAGGATACATGAAAAAGCCCAATTTTAAGTTTGGTGGGTAACATACAAGACTTGGGCCACTTGCATCAAGGTCAATTTCAGATTTTTAAATTCAGCTGCATCCCGTCTCCCCACATAGCAAAAAAACCCAAAAGAAAGGAGCGTCGGTTTTTCCCATGGGCAGCTATCCCCCAGTTTTCAAATGGAAACAGGTGAAAAATTTTATTTTTTTAACTTTAAAAATTTTTCATTAAAAAAACCCAAACGGGCCCGGGTTTTGTGACAAAAACCTCAAAAACTTGGTTAGAATTTTGATCTTAAAGATCAATAGATCAATTTTAAAATCGGGGTCATTTTGGGGTAAAAAATTTTAGTTTCATTGGGAAAAAAAGACTTTTTAAAACACTCTAGGGGACAGCATTTATAAACCAATATTTAATAAAACTTTGAAAGGAATATTAATTTTTAAAGTTTTTTTGGGTTTAAGTTAAAAACCCCATGTCAGTGGGGGGTTAAAAAACAGGCACCAGGTCAATTCAGGGGAAAAGGGCCCTCACTATTTTAACACTCTAGAGCCTTTTTTTAAAGCCCCATATCTTAAATAAAACTTTGTCAGAAGGGTTAATTTTGATAATTTTTACCCCCAATTTAAAAAATCTGGGTCAAGGGGTTTTCAAAAACAAGACCCAACCGGGCAAATAAAAAAAGGAAACGTTTGTTAACATTTTAAAGGGCCCCCTTTAAAAAGTCTTCCATGAAAGGTCAGAATATTAACCTTGATGATCTTTAAGGAAAATTTCAAATCTAGGTCGGGTGGAGAAAAAAACAGGCAGCGGGTTAAAACAAAAGAAAAATTTTTTTAAAGTTTAAAACCCCCCAGGAAAATTTTGTCAAAATTTTTGGGTCTTGATACCCCCAGGCCAATTTTAAATTTTTGGGGTTCCCATGGGTCAAAAAACCCTAGTCCCCCCAGGTAAAATCAACAAAAAAGCTTGTTAGAAACCCCTAGAGGTCGAAAATTTGACTGTATCTACTTAAAAATTTGGGTTCAATTTTTTATTGATGACTTTAAATCAATTGGAACTGGGTCCTGGGGTTAAAAAAATCTAGGCACCAAAACAAAATCAAAGGAGAAGCAAATAAACCCCCGATAGACCACTTTAAAAGACCATATTTTAAATTTGAAAAAATGACCAAAATTTTTATTTTTAAAACCCCCGCCCGGGGCTGTTTCAAGCTTTTTTTTAAAACCCCAAAATTTTCCCAATGGGTTTAAACATTTAAAACGGCCACACCCAAATTTTTTAGCATGCAAACCCCCGGAATCGGGGTCATGTGGGGTCAAAAACCCTAGGTAAACCAAGTTCAAATCAAAGAAATGCTTTTTAACACCTAGAGGTCACATTTAAAACCAAAACCTTTCACGAAAAAGGGCAAATGTTATACTTGGTGTTTTTTGGGGGTTTTCCTTTGGGAAACAAAGGTAAAGGGAACAAAAGGAAATTTTAACTTTAAAAAAAAATTTTCCCCCCGCCCTAAAGCCCCTTTTAAAGGAGAAGGGTTCACGGGTCCCATTTTTCTTGAAGAAGAAAGCCCCTTTTAAAATTTTTTGGATTTAAATGGAAAAACGTCAAGGCCACAGGGAAAAAAAAACTTTTAAAAATGTTTTTCTCCAATAAATAGAGAAGCTTTCCCACCTAGTACCTTGGAACTTCACGGGTTTTTGGGTTTTGAGGGTGTAGATGACTCCAAATTAAATTTGGGTGGTCACGGGTCAAAAGTAAACCTCACAGGACCATAACTTTAAAAAAATTTTTCGCTCAAAAACGGTGAAGGGTTTTAACCTAGGCCCTTGAAATTTAAATCAAATTTTTGGGGTCTTAATGTGTAAAAGACCCTATTTAAATTTTGAGGTCACGGATAAAAGGGCAAGACACAGGGCCCCTAAACCCAAAACGGTTGTTGTTCTTTTATAAAACTATAAATTTCAAGAATATCCCGACACTGTTTATCTATTCAAAAGGTGAGTCTCAAGCGAAAAAGAAAAGGGGACCTCTCCTAAAAAATTTAAAAAGGAAAAACTTATCTTGCAAAGCATTTTTTCTCCCAAAGGGGTTTGATTCAAACAAGCAAAAGTGACAAAAACCCACTGAAGGCAAGTTCAACAAAAAGGGAAAAACGGCTCCCCCCAAATATATCGACTTAAAAAAAAGGGCTTTAAATTTGTTTACCGATAAAAACTTTTGCCAAAAGGGCCCAAAACACCCCCCAATTAAAAACAAAACAAAAGGGAGAAGTAAAGTCACTTTCAAATAAATAACAATTTAAATATAAAAGACTTTCCAAATTGACGACAATGAAAATGGGGAGAAGTATAATGAAACTTAAAAAATTTTTAAAGGGAAAAAAAGGGGGAAAATGTAAATTTTTTTGGGGGTATTTTTTTGGGTTCTCATTAAGGCTTTTTCATTGAAAAGGGCAGAAAGTTGATTTTTTTCTTTTTTTAAAACCAAAGAAGAAAATTTTGAAAAGAAAAGCATTTTAGGTACAAAAAGATTTAAAAGAAATTTTTGGAAAAAATTTTTAAAAACCCGGGCCCTTTTTTGGGGGGTCTGCTAATTTAGGGCTAAAATAAAAAAAAAACAAAAATTGACTTTTTTCGTAATTTCGATTGATGGTTTTTTTTTCTGTAGAAATTATTTAAGGTCCCCCGAAATTAAACAGGGTTTGGGGGTTAAGGAATGGTCCCCTTCGACATATAGAGCCTTAAAACCCAAAAACCCAGCCGAAAGATTTTTTAAGCAAACCTTAGAAAAAGGGGGGGGGGGTTCCGGGGGGGGGGGGGGGGGGGGCCCTTTTGGGGGGGGGGGGAACGGCCCGTGTCTGTGGGCGTCAAAAATTTTGGACTTTTTAACACTCAAAGAATCCAAAATTTTTTGGCCCTAATCTTAATGAAACGGGTCAAAATTGTTCCCCCTCAATAAAATCTTGGCCCGGTTCGTTTAATGGGCATCTGGGGTAAAAAAACTAGGTCCCCCGGGGCCAAATAAAAGGGAAAAGCTTGTTAGTCCCCTACTGGTTGAAAACCAGTTTGGGGGCCTATAGGAATGCACTTTTCCGTCATTCCGTTTTTCCGTCCTTCCCGTCGTCCGTCCCCCAATTCGTGTCCGGGTCCAAAACCTGTCACCCTATAAAGGGGAAATTTTAATTTTACTTGGCAAAAAATGTTCCCCATTTGAACGCCCTGCCCAAGCAAAAAAAACCCCCGGACCCCAACCAAAGGTAAAGGGTCAAAATTTGGGAGTCAAAGGCAACAGGGTTTTTTTTCCTGCCGGGCCCCCAAAACACCCCCACCCTTTGAAGGGTTTTTTAGTATTACTTGGCCCCAAAGGGTTCCCCATTGAATAAATGTGTCAGGGCCCCAAAACCCGGGACCCCAAGCCCCAAAGGCAAGGACACAATTGGAGGCCCAAAGGGTAAACGGGGCTTTTTTCCTGTCCGGTCCTAACTCTCCCCAAAAGAAGATTTTTTAAATTTTTAACTTTGGCACAAATTTTCCCCATGAGGGGGAAAAAAAAAAATGTCTTGCGCAAAACCTGGACCCCCAGCTTAAAGGTCAAGGCAAAATTTGGAGGAAAAAGGGTCAAAAAGGGCTTTTTTCCTGCCCGGTCCATAACTCCCCACCCTATGAAGGGATTTTAATTTTTACTTGGCACAAATGTACCCATCAAAAGACATGTGTCATGCACAACTTTCAAACCCCTAGCTAAAAGGAAAAAGGCACCCCAAACAGAAAATGAAAAATAGCTTTAACAGGGTCTTTTTCGTGCCCCGGTCCATAACTCTGAAAATTCAAAAAAGGGATTTTAAATTTTACTTGGCAAAAATTTTCCCCATTAGACGACGTGCCCGTTTTAAAACCCCCCGACCCTTAGCCAAAGGTAAAGGTCACAATTGGGGGTTCAAAGGCAAAATTTTTTTTTCCTGCCCCAATCCAAACTCGTCATCCGTAAGGGATTACAAATCATTTGGGCCAAAATTTGTCCCCATGGATGAAGAAAGTCATGCCCCAACCCCCAGTCCCCAAAGTTTAAAAGGTTTCCAAGGGGTCACTTTTTTGAAAACCAAAGGGTTCAGTAGGATTTTTTTCCTGTCCATTTCAAAAACTTTTTTCCATGCAAAAAAAGGTTTTAGAAAACATTTGGGCACAAATTACCCCTGGATAGACTGTTATGCGAAAAACCCAACCCCGGGGTCTAATGTCAAGGTCACACTTAGAGCCCCAAAGGTAAAGAAAAAAAGAATGACTTTGTCGGGAGCTTTCTTCTTAAAGAAAGGGGGAAAATTTTTGAGGGAAATTTGGAAAAAAATTTTTTTCCACCAACATAAGGGGAAAATTGCCGTCCCGAAAAAACCCCAGGTCCCAAGGTCTAAGGCCAAGTCATAAAAGGGGTAAAAGGGTAAAATTCAAAATGATTTTGTCCGGATGCCTTCTTTAAACATTAAAGGGATTTTGATGTAACTTGGGAAACCAAATGTTCAGAAACCATGAGGCAAACCCTTGTTTTTAAAATTTTCCCCCCTTTTGGGTTTTTAAAACTAAAATTTAAAATTTTTTGTAACTTTTTTTTTAAATTGGCCGAAGAGAAAATGGAAAAACCATTTTTTCTGTGGTAAAACCCTTCATGAACATCCATTTTTTAAGGTGATTTTGACCTATCTCTCCCTGGTAAAGATTTCTTTGGGACTTAAAATTATGTAGAAATTTTTTATTTTTTTTTTTTTTTTAAAATTAATTTCCCTTTTTTGGGGTACAATAAATAACTTATAAATAACTTTTTTTAAATGGGAAAAAAACATTTAAAAAAGAAAAAAAACTGGGGGTTTATTATAAAAGCCCTTTTTAACCCCAGGTGTGATTTTATAACAAAAATTTAAATAATAGAACAAAAAGGGTTTATCCCTCATTGACAGAAAACATTTATAAAGTTAAAACGCAGTAGAAAAAATTTAAAGGTGCCTTCCAGAAAGGGCCCTTTGAAATTGCAGGGGCAATATTTAAAATTCACTTGTTAACACTCAAAGAGGTCCACAATTTGGCTCAATCAAAATAAAACCCTTGGTAAAATTTTTACCCCCACAAAAAATTTCTTGACGAGTGGGGGGATTTTATGTAAAGGGTTTTCCAAAAACTGGGTTTCAAAAGGGTTCAAATATAAAAAGAAAGGATTGGCTGCAAAGGGGGAAAGGGAAAAAAAGCCGCCAAAATATTGGCAGGGTTCCAAAAAAAAATTCAATTGCGTAAATCCCCCCTTTAAAATTTAAATGCATAAAACGCATTGGGGATCCATTTTTAACGTATAAAAACGTATAAAAATTACAGAAACCCTCAATGATTTTTTTACTAGCAAAACAAACCTGAATCTTTAAACCCCTTTACAAAACAAAGCACGGTCAGAAATTAAAATCTCCCACACAAAACGTACTTTACTCTTTGTTTGGGTATTTTAAAAAATTTAAACAATTTTAAATAAACCCAATGAAATTCAAGTCAAAAAAGGGGGAAACCCAATTTTTAAAGGTACGATATTTTTCAAAAGGGCGGGGGTCGATCAAATTGTAAAAAGGAAAAACCCACTCCGCTTTTTTTAAAACCCAAAAAGAAGATCTTTAAAAACATTTTTTAAAGCTAAAAATTGATTAATCAATGGATTCAAAGGGGTATTTTTAAGGGCCAAAATAAACCAAGGGAGAACAAAAAGAAAAAACTTTAATGCTGAATTGAAACGAACGGGCAAACAAATTCATGGTTTTTACACAAAAAAAAAAAATATGAAAAAAAACCGTTTTTTTATTTTTTTACATTTAAAAATTTTTCAGGAGTAAAATTACTCCTATAAATTCAGTTTTTAACCATATTACCCCAATTCAAAAAAAATTTTGATGAGAAAAAACCTAAAAGGGGCCAAAAAAATTTAAACCTGGAGCCTTGTTTTGGTCATTGAAAAGTGCATTTGAGCCCGGGGAAAAGTCAGGGAAATTTTTGGGGAAATTTTCTTTTTTCAAAACAAGAGGCAACCCCGAAAAAAAACGTAAAATAATTTTTTTCCAAAGCTTAATTTTACAATACGTATCACAAAAAGGGGTTTTTACTGTGAAAAGACTAGAAGATGCAATGAAAAGAACAGTCATATGCTTTTGTATTTTTAATTTTGAAAATATTTTAACTTTATCCCAAGTTTTTTTGTGTAAATTTAAATTTTTTTATTTTTTATAGGGGAATGTCCTAAAAACCGGGGGGTTGTCATTTCGTTTCAAAACAAAAAAGGGAAGGGCAAGGGTTTAAATATAAATTGTGATTTTAAGATTTCAAAAATTAGTGTTTTAAAACTCGTAACATGATCATTTCTACGGGTTTACTTTGAAAAAAATTTTTTTTAAGGGTTTCTAAAAAATTTTTTTTTGGGTTATTCAAAAATGTTACTTTAAATTAAGTTGTTTTAGCCATTTAAATTTCCATTAAGGTAAAAATTTACATAAAAAGTATTGGGTGAAGTGCTGTTGTAAAGGGAAAAAAATGTACTTTTTATACAGGCCCCTCAAAAGGGGCCTCAGAAAAATTAAGCCCCTTTTTTTTGCTCAAACCCAAACTTAAGGCTCAGGGTGGGGCTAATTTTGATCACTCACCCCCTCCGGCGTCGGCGTCCGTGCCGTAAAAAATTTACTTTAAAAAGACAACTCCTCATAAACTGCTGGGGCCAAATTTAACCAAAATTCACAGGAAAGTTTTCCCTTTGGGGGAAACTGAAAAAAAAG
>NW_026459420.1:0-8887 GCF_021730395.1 Mercenaria mercenaria | reverse complement strand
GATCAAAGAATTGAATTCCATGCGAACCGAAAAGGGAAAAAAATTTAAAATCTTTTTCTCAAAAACAAGAAACCCCCCAGAGCTTTGGAAAAAATTTTTGTGAAGCATTGCCCCATGGACCTCAAAACCAAAAATTTTTTCAAATCATTTACCCTGGGGTCAAAAAATTTTACCCCGCCCCAGGGGGCACTTGATTTTAAAATGGAAAATCTTAAAAACTTTCCCTTTTCAAAAACCAGAACCCCAGAACTTAAAAATTTGAAAATGTAGAATTTCCAGAGGACCCTACTAAAAATTGTTTAAATCAAGACCCCAGGATCCCCCAAAAATTTACCCCGCCCCAAGGGTCACTTGAATTTTACATAGAATTTTTAACGGAAAAAAATTCAAATTTTTTTAAAAAAAAAAAACCAGAAGGCCTAAGCTTAGATTATTTGACATGTAGCATTGCCTAAGGACCTCTAAAAATGTGTTTTATATCAGACCCCCGGGGGCAAAATTTACCCCGCCCCAGGGGGCCCCTTTAAAAAAAAATAGGGAAAAAACCCTTTAAAAATTTTTTAAAAATAAACCAAAAAGGCCCAGAACTTAGAAATTTTCCCTGAACAATTTCCAAGGAAAATTTCCCAAAAAATTTTTTCAAAAACAAGAACCCCCCCCGGGGGCCAATGAGCTTTCCCCCAGGGGAAAAATTTTTGTACATAAAAAATCCCCAAAATTTGCTAAAAATTAAACCCGAAGGGCCCAGATCTTAGATTTTTTTATATGTAACGTTTCAAATTGACCCCCCCCCCATGGGTTACTGATTGTACTTTGAAAAATCTTTAAAATTTTCTAAAAAAAAACCCCGAAGGCCCAACCTAGGAAAATTTGACATGTAGGGATTGCCTAGGGATGGGCTACAAAATTTGTTTAAACATTAAACCCCCCCGGGGTCCAAAAAAGACCCCCGCCCCGGGTCACTTTTTTTAAAAAGGGAAAAACTTCCAAAAAAATTTTTTTAAAAAAAAACCAGAAGGCTTTTAAATAGACTTTTACAAAATTTTTTTCAAATCTGCCCCCCCCCCGGGGCCCCCTTGAGCCCACCCCCCTGGGGTTTTCTTTTTGAAAAATAGAAAAAACTTTAAAAATTTTCTAAAAAAAAAACCCGAAGGCCTAGATTTTAGATATTTGATTGGTTTAAAATTGCCCAGAAACTTCTACAAAAATTTGGTTTAAAACAGACCCCTGGGGTAAAATTACCCCGCCCCAGGGGGTTTCAGATTAAAACATCGGAAAATCTTCCCAAAAAAATTTTTTTAAAAGTCTTCCCGTTTGACTTTTTAAACATTAGCCAAAATACCATTTAGCGAAAACCAGGTTTTATCATGACCCTCTTGATTAGAGAAACGCCAAATTGTAAACTGAAAAAGCTGAAAATTTTTTCAACCTTTTTAAAAAATTCTTTAACCCCATGGGGGGGGCTTTTTTAAAATGCCAATTTTCCCTTTATGGGAAAGCCATCTGCAACAATTTGTAAAAAAATTTAATTTTAAAAAACACAGGGCAAATTTAAAACCAAAATTAAACAGGAATTTTCCTTGGTGACCCCCTACCAAAATTGGGTTTAAAGAATTCAATTTCCAAATTTTGGGAAATTTTATAAGACAATTTTTTTGATTTCTGCCCGGGAAAACAGAATATTTTTTTCTGAAAAATTTAAAAAGAAAGGGCATAATTTGTAAAATAAATTTTTTTGCTCAAACTATACAATAATAAAGGGGGGCTAACCACACGGAAACCCGGGAAATTGGGGTTTTTTTCCCCCGACCCCCACCTTTGTTTAAGTTTTTTTAACCCCTTTCATTTTTAAGCTCACCTGTCACATAGTGCCCAAAATGAGCCTTTTTGGATACCCTTTTGTCCGTTGCCGCCCGTGCGTCCTTTCTGACGGCGTCAACAAAATTTTTTGTCTGCTCATAGTGGTTTTTATTATGATTTTATTTTAAAACCCCCCTTTCTCACTTTTCTTGAACACCATAAGATCCCCCGTTCCTTTTTTGAACGGGCCCTTAAGGGTTCCAGATTATGGCCCCAGAAAGGGCCAAAATTAGCTATTTTGACCTTGTCTAACAATAAACACTTTATTTTTGGAAATTTATTTTAACCAAACCCTTCACACAACTTGTATCAACCCAAAAAAATCTTGGGGTTTCCTTTTTTGAACTGGCGAGATTCCGTTTTGGGTTCCAAAAAAAAATGGGCCCCCGAAAGGGCCCGAATTTGCTATTTTGACCTTAGGCCACAATAGCACTTATTTAAAATTTGGGAAATTTTAAACAAACTTGCCCAAAACTTGGTCACCATAAGATCCGTTCCTTTTTTGAATCCCGGGCCCGATCCCTTTTAAAGGGGTTTCCCAATTATGGCCCCTGGGAAAGGGGCCAAAAAAAAGCTATTTTGACCTTGGGCTGCACAAAACACATTTATTTAAGATTTTTATTTTTTAAACCCAAAATTGCCACAACTTTTATTTACCCCAAGATCTTGCCCTTTCCCCCCTTCAACGGCCAGATTCCCTTTATGGGTTTTCCCAGAGTTTTTGGCCCCCTTAAAAAGGGCCAAAATTGGCAATTTGGGTTTTGCAGCCATATAGAAAACTTCATTTTGGGTTTTTTTTGATACAAACTTCCCCAAAAAACTTAAACAACAATAAATCTTTGGGTTCCATGACAAATTTAAAATCCCAAATTTTAGGTTTCCCAAATATTTTAAAATTTTGATTACCCCCCTGATTGTAATCCCAAAAAGGATTTATATCAGTAAGTACTTTCAGGACTTATTGAAATTTCATTATTGTTAAAAAGTTTGACTTAGACAATCAGGGTAGATAACTATGGACTTAATTTTTTTTCAAATTACCTCCCTTTTTTCAAATTAAAAGGGTGGGATCCCGTAACTAATGAAGATACTGATCGTTTCAAATTTAAATTTAACAGAAATTTTTTTTTGGGAGATCCTTCTTTTTTTTCACTTACAAAATTTTTTTTTTGTAATTACATCCCCTTTACGTTACTATAAAAGATTTAAATTTTAGTAACTTTTTTTTTACTGGGCCTTTTTTTTAAAGGGAAAAAAAAGGGCCCCTTTTTTTGGGGGTACAAAAGGATGGAAACCCCAATTTTTAGGTTTTATTTTGACATATCTGTAAACCCTTTTAAGAATTTTTTTTTTTTTTTTTGGTTAAATTTTTGCCCTTTTTGGGTTTTTCCTGTCCTTTTTGGACTTAGATATTTTTTCTGAGGGGGCCTTTTTTGTCCTCAAGTGCAATGAAAACAGGGGAGGGGGATATAGGGGCCCTCATGGGCCCCTTGTTTTTTTTATTTTTTGCTACGACTAGAGCAACTTGGTTTGGGGGGAGGGTGTGCATTTGGGGGCTTACAGGGGCCCTTTTCAATGACAGCTCCTTTTTTTTACTTATGTTAGACTTTTGTGTTTTATTTATTAGTTCAAAAGTATTTGTTTTTTTTTTTTTTTTTTTTTAAAAATGATTAAAATATGTGTTGAAATTTTTAGTGATTGTTGTATTGTTTTTTAAAATGGTATTAAGGGCATTTTTTTAGAAAAAAAAGATTTTTGAGAAATTTTTAAAAAAATTTTTAAAAGCAATTTGGAAATTTTTTTGTACTTTCCCCAAAAAAACTGGACTTTTTAAAAAAAAATGTCAAAACTGAAAGTATCTTTTGGGATACAGACCCTGGATTTGTTTTGTAAGTAAAGAACAAAATTCCAAATTGCTTTTTTTTTTTTTAAAAGTTTTAAATTTTTTTTCAGTTTTCTCATTTTTCGAAAATATGAACAAAAGCAGGCTTTCACATTACTAACAATGATTGTGAATGAAAAAGAATTTTTAAAGCAGTTCGGAATTTTTTTCGTACGTACAAAAAAAATCGGGGTGTTCGATCAGAATTAAAAAAAAATATGGACAGGATTTGTTCGTCGTACGAACAAAAATTTCCAAAATGCATTTTTTTTTTGAATAAATTCTTTTTTAGTTCTTTTCATTTGTTCGTACAAAAAAACAAATGATAGGAGAAATAAAAGAAAAAGAATTTTTTAAAAACATTTTTTAATTTTTTTCGTACGGG
This sequence comes from Mercenaria mercenaria, assembly GCF_021730395.1. Lineage (NCBI taxonomy): Eukaryota > Metazoa > Mollusca > Bivalvia > Venerida > Veneridae > Mercenaria > Mercenaria mercenaria. Next base: position 4,760 of record NW_026459420.1, on the reverse strand, counting down.
CCCAACAAATCAGGGGTGTTTGAACAGAAAATCAGAATTGGGAAAAAAAAAATTTAACAGGAATTTTTCGAACAAAAAAAATGGAAAAAATGAAAAAAAAAATTTTTTAAACAGTTTTGGAATTTTGTTCGTACGTCCGAAAAAAATTTTGGGCCCGTTTGAACAGAAAATCAGAATTGAAAAAAAATAAAGGGCAGGATTTTTTTCGAAAGTACGAACCCAAAAATTTCCCCCAAATTTTTTTTTTTTTTTTTAAAAAAATAAATTTTTTTCATTCTCCCCATTTTTTCAAAAACGTACGAACAAATCCAGACAGTACGTACGAAAGAACAAATGATAGGAGAAATGGAAAAAAACTTTTTTAAAGCATTTGGAAATTTTTTTCGTACGGGCCGAACAAAAAAGGGCTGGTTTTAAAAAAGAAATCAAATTGAAAAAAAAAATGGACAGGGTTTGTTTCGTACGAAAGAACAATATTCCCCCCTTGCATTTTTTAAAAAAAATTTCTTTTTTAGGGTTTTCTCATTTTTTTCGTACGTACAACAAAAAGAAAGTGAGAAATGAAATAAAAAGAAATTTTTTAAAGGCAGTTTGGAATTTTTTTTCGTACGTCCGAACAAAACGGGCTGTTTGAACAAAAACAAATTTAAAAAAATAAAAACAGGATTTGATTTTGTACGAAAAACAAAAATTTCCCAAAAAGCTTTTTTTTAAAATAAATTCTTTTTTGGGTTTCCCCATTTTTCGTACGTACGAACAAATTTCCAAACTGTTCCTACGATGAACCAAAGAAAAATGAGAAATGAAAAAGAAAAATTTTAAAAAACTAATTTTTGGGAAATTTTTTTTTGGGGCCCTCCAACAAATCTGGGGGTTTTTAACAGAAAAACAAATTTAAAAAAAAAATGGGCAGGATTTTTCGTACGTACGAAAAAAAATTCCAAATTGCATTTTTTTAAAAAAATAAATTCTTTTTTGGGTTTTTCCCCTTTGTTCGTACGTAAAGAAAAAAAACCAGGGTGTTTATAAAATGAACAAATGATAGAGAAATGAAAAAGAAATTTTAAAGCTATTTTGGGAAATTTTGTTCGGACGAAAGAAAAAAATCGAGCTGTTTGAACAGCATGTCAGAAATGAAAAATAATACGGGAAAATTTAAAATTGTTCGTACGAAAGAACAGCCAAATTGTTCGTACGAAAAAACCAAAAAACCAAATTGCATTTAAAAAAAGGAAAAAAGAACAAGAAATTTTTAAAATTTTTTTTTTGGGAAATTTTTGTTCGGGGGGGGTACGAACAAATTTTTGAATTTTTTGTTGCTGTGGGTCCCGCGCTTTCTTTTAAATTTTTTCTGTGATTTTTTACCAGTAAAAAATCCGAAAAGCGGGAAAAAAGAGGGACAGACCGGAAGATCCTCTTTTATTCCGGAAGCAGATATAATTTATATATGTTTCAAGTATTTATTTCAAAGATTTTCAAAAGACATCTCAACATCGATAAAAAACGGATATTTGCTGTTTCGCATTTTAATAGAATGCAGCGGAATGGACCAGCTTGACCAGCGTGTTTAAATAAGTACGATAAAACAATTTGCTCTCGTTTAATATTCACGGTAATGCATACAATTTAATTGCATTTTGTTGAAGAATGACAACTTAAAGATCATAGTCGATACTTACTGACTACCAATTAAATATTAAAAGTTCATAGTATTTTAATTCACTTCAAAGTGTTACTACATTAGTACCTTATGTACTCAACTCCTCCTACATTTTCCATCCAGGTAAAATGAAACTTGGTATTTATAATCGTTACAATGATGAAGATTTGCGCATATTATCTAAATTTTTATGTCCAATTATTTGTTCTTTATTTAACCGCTTTTTGACTTTACAATATTTCTACTACAGTTGTATCAATGCACTCAATATTTCCTTCAATTCCGATTTAATTCAAATGAAACTTGTTACGTACCATCAACATCAAATGGATATGCACACATTCGCAGTTTCATGTCTTATTTTGCCTCATTGGACTGTATAAAATATTCTATTCAGAAGTTTTCGGAACAGAAGAAATCATTTTTGTTCATTTTTTTTTGTTAAGAGTAGGTTACAAACAAAGTAAAGTTCATGTGTGAGCAGAAGTGTTTTACATAACACGGTTCTAGTAACAATGCTGTCCTGAGAGGTATTTCTTTTTCAAAATGTTTAACGAAAACATCATAAAGTATATCTTTTTTTAAAAACATAATTTCTTTATCTAAGTGTGTCTTAAAAAGTATCAGTAAATCAAGTAATATGTCCATACTTTCTACATATGTAGTGTATGTAGTATTTATACGTTTTCAAAGTGATGAGGTTTTTTATGTCACGAAAGAGTACGTTGTTTAGATAGAACTAAACTTAGATCTTTTTCCTTGACAACCCGATAACACCTATTGACAAATTAAATCTCATATTCATAGACAAATATACTACAACTATTTTTTGAATTCAAATTATCTTTGCATAGTATTTTGTATATCTCACACGAGTTACCGCAGACATACCCTTTCTTACATGAATGACTGAAGTGTGAAAATGATAGTACCGTATGTCCAATAAGAATTTTAATCTTACTGATGCATCTACTTCAAATGTGTAATGTATGTGTCAAAAACGTTTCTTAGTAAGCGGTAGAAGTAGCAGTCTACAGAGAAATACCTTTCGGATAAGCTATCATCAATATGTTGGCAGCGGCTCTGATTTTTTCTACATTTTCTTTTCAGAATACACCATATCTTCAGAAACACTCATTGCTTGATAAATACGTTGATATATTTCATTACTTGGTCACCATAGGAGAAACCCTACAACACAATTATATGTATATCCGTTCTATTCAGTTCAAGTAAATATTCATATCATGATATAATATTAAGAGTTTAAAGGAAGGCAATTGCTTTGGCCATGACTGACTGTTAATAAAAAACATTGTACATGCAAATTTTGAAGAGATATTATTACAAAAATTGCAGTATAACTTTGACTGCGATTGCAAATATGCAATAAAAAAATTGTTTAGTAATATAAATACCAATCATGTACAATGCCGAATGTCTTGAACAACATGAATATGTTATTGATAACTGCGCTAAAATGCCATATCAAATCGTAACAAGCATTGTCTACTATGGAATGAACCTTAACATCATTATCTAGATAAAATGTTATTTTTAGTCATATATAATGTTCAGCTATCACATGCATATAGTTCTGAAGACGAAGGAGTCTATTGCAAATGACATGTTCTTTATTTCACTTTGTTATTGTACCGTTATATATCACCAAGATCCCAAGAACACTATAGTCCATAACTATTTCACATATTACAGCTATTTAATTTCAAACCAGTCACATTGACAGTTTCTGCATATGTCGTAATCGTTGGGATCCCGTCTTCGGAAGTCTGTCAAGGTTCTTTCAAGCAGTCAGTCATGACGAAAATCATCATATGAGTGTACCGACGAATAGCATAACAGCAGATCTAAGTGAACGTGTTATCTTGAAAATATAAAGAAACAGAACGAAGCAACTCTCCGATACTAATGGGTTTTTGGGTTAGGAGGGTTAAAAATTTTAAGAGAAACAAAATAGTCGACCTTCCTGCTTGAATCCAGCACGGAAAATGACAATTTCACGTCTGACCTCGATGTCGTCACTTATTTATGGCATCACCAATTGCATGCGACCAAAGCAACAAGCCCGGAAGAGGTTTCTCCCTTAATACAGAATGGGGACCAGATAAATGCACTCATTTAAAGATAGGCTGTAAATGAGTGGATTTATTACAGTAATTTATCATTTTGTAGTAAGTCATTCTGCTTACATGTACACTGAAATAAGAATGAATGTGTATTGAAATTGTAACGTTTCATGTGTAGAGTATGTTACAGACTTACTCCACTGTACATCATACTACTTCTTAACTTTACAGAAATACAGCTTGTAACACCATCAATTTATGTTTGTGTTGCTCTCTACCTTATATGAAAATTTTATGCTAAATTAAATACATTATATAAATATTGCATTCCTGAGAGGGTGATATGAAAAATGTTCACCGCGAGATATATGAATATCGACCGAGGCGCCAGCCGAGGTCTATATTCATATTTCGAGGGGTGAACATTTTTCATACCACCCTCTCAGGAATGCAATATTTATTTTATTATACCGAAAGATTATAAGGGTCAAAACACTTACTGGAAAATGAACATAATTTATTTAACATTAAAAAGTAATTACTAACCAGATAATGAAGACAGAATAAAAGAGTATTTACTTGTTATGGCGACTTTGCTGTGTAATAAGACTTTTTGATAGATTTAGTCGGACGTTTACATATCGCTGACCCCAACAGTATATTTATCTAAATATTTCAACATGCGTCAATCAGTAGGCCTAACATTCGAAAAAACGGCGATAACTTTCTTTTTTCTAAACGAAACATATAAGTGAGAGTACTCATTTTCTTAGTTAGATCATTTCCAATCTCATGGTGGTAGTTTCGATCAATATTAGATGAAAAGTTGTTTTCGAAATATTTTGCACGTAGCATAAAAAAGAAAATTCGGCCGGATTCGCACATGCAAGAGCACCAGAAAAGGGTAATTTAATCCTAAAGTATAATTATATAAGCGCATTGTCTGAAATTTATCGACCCAGTCTTTTAATCAATGCATAAGTATCATCCCCTCAACGGGTGATATGAAAAAA
>NW_026459419.1:0-19688 GCF_021730395.1 Mercenaria mercenaria | reverse complement strand
TCTGTTTTGTCTTTTGTTGATGGATTTTTTGCACAACAAATAGTAACAGAACTCATTTAAATGGACCATTGACTAACAGAAATTTTTCGAGGACAAGTTTACGTTGGTGGAACAGATGTGATTTATATTCTGAATGACGATTTGAGTGTTAATCAGACCGGAAGTACGTGTAACAAGACTGTATCTAAATGTGGAAATGTAAATAAAGTTTTGCTGCTAAATAAATTTACACGTGAGGTGTATGTATGCGGTACTGGTATGGGGGGATTTTGCGACTCAAGATCAATGGATGCTATAGGAACGGTGAAATTACAAAGTTCAAAGAGTAATATTCCACTGAAAGTATCAACAGACACCAACAGGCCTGCAACAGGTTTAATTACAAACAATGGTAACATAATGATGGCAGTAACATATGGTAACAACATTAACACCATTAGGCAGACAGGGGGCGCTTCGACTTACAATTATTCTTTAAGTACATGGACAACATCATTTAAACCTGCGACAGATATATCATATTATGAAGATAAAAAATTTCTTCAGTTGCAACTTCATGTTAGAAACTTAAATGACTATATAATCTACTATAAATCGTCGTTTCAAGAAAATGGATATAGTTATTTTCTGACAAACCAGAAAGAATTTGTCGGGAGTTCAAATTACATCACAAAACTCGTGCGAATTTGTCAAAACGCTACCAACTATCGTTCATATACAGATATTTTTGTGAACTGTGAACATAACGGGAAAATATATAATTTGCTTCAAGATGCCATTCTCATTGATCCACCGTCTGGAAACAACAGCTCTGAAAGTATATTTGTAGGAGCCTTCACAAAAGGCAATGATCCCGAGAGTCCAGCTGGTGACACTGTGTTATGTTTAACAAAACTTAAAATGTTCGATTACAAAATTATGGAAGCTAAAAAGAACTATGCACTGACATGTGTTCATCAGAGTGACCAAAACAGATATCTACCCGATTTCAAACAAGATTTATGTTTACAAGTAAGTATAAAAATAACAAGAGCGTTTGAAATCATAAAAAGATTCCTTTGTGACACCGTATACATTTAATCTCTTTCAAAATATTTCTCCATATGTTTGCTTGCAAACTGGAAAATCGAGCAGTTTCTTATGGTGGCATATTTGACTCAATAGCTAGGTAGCTATCGGGACACTTAAAAATTTCTCTTGATAAAGCAAATTTCTTAAAAAACGTGATCTCAATGGCCGAAACTTTCCTTGAAAGACTTTTGCGATAATTTACATTACGTTATTTTCTCGATTTCGTTGTCGTACTAGTGTCCACAGCTACCATTTATTAGCTAGATGTCTATCAACATATTTTTAAAATATATTTTTATATCTCGGAAAGTTTATCACTGTGACATTGAGTATTATCATGATAGCTATCAAGCATTTCATAGAAGTTTAAAATGAATTTTTGCGCCAAAACATAGATAAAATATATGAAAATTTACAATATTATCGTGAAAGCTACCGGGCTACCAGAAATATGCCACCGTAGTTTCTTAAGTATTTGTGTTTAAATTTAATGTCCTGATGATACGATATGGGTTTTATTCCGCTTGATATGTTACGTAGCTAGTTACGCTCTAAAATGCTTTTCCTTCAGTGAAAATGTATGCTAGGTTCATATTTCGACTGATATGAATGATACTGACCACAAAATGGAGCTTTACCCAAGTACGTTATGATAAGTGGCCACCAATTATTTTCCCGATAGGTTTGCATTACAAAATTCTGACATGCACTTAAACTCCCCAATGTAAAAAGGTGTGTTTATCTTCATATTCATTACAAAATGGCCTTTGTTTCATTGAAAAAGTTATCTTTGTTATTTTCCCAGGAATGTCACATTACACACTGTTAAGGTAGTTCTGCATGTTTGGATTTTTTTTCTACAATGTAGAAATTGATTAAACCCTGATTTCTCAAAACGTCAGAGCATACGTAGAAAATTCAGCGAATAAAAAGATGGGGTCGTGTACTTGATTTTTTGCTAGACTGATCTGAAAAAATTTGGACCTCACGCAATATTTCATAATGGAAGTCTATGGGAAAATCAAAACTTCCTAACATTTCGCGAATAGAAATTTTTCTGCAACGTAGATTTTGATGAAATTTCTCGCAGTTGGAAATAAACTTATGGCCTATAATTTGGTGAAATAAAATGTATAGGTCCGTGTGCTTATTTTTGAGATATTTGATAATGATTAAAGTGAACTGGACATTTCACGCTAATTTGAAGACATTATTTTGAATATTTTGATGTGTCATGTGTTTAAATCATGATCAAAAATTAGGTAAAAATTGCTGTCTTATCGGTGAAATTATCCCCCTTGAAAACACCTGGCTGGGCAATATCGATATTTTATCTGGTTGATATTCCAATAGAAACAAAGAAGGAATATTTTTTGATCAGATATTGTTTTTCTTAGAATGAACGCACAATATTTATTATCCTATTGAAATGTTCGTCATTCTTTTCTCTTTACAAAGATATAAAAAATATTTGAAGAATTAACGCTTTTTGTAAATAATCTTCACTTAGTCGTGTTCGTGGTATTTCCTAACGCGCGCGGAAACTTAAGAACTCTACCGAAGTTAAGCTGCCGGTCACACAGAAAGAGCTGTTTGTTACCACAGAATATTATTGTTAATTGGTAATTCAATAAAGAAAGAAAGAAAGAATTGTATTAAAAATGTAGTTTTTTTTACACATTAGAACTTTGCAAGTAGATAGTTACTTCATAAGAAAATTGGCTACGCATTATGGATTATATCCGGTGTTTTTTTCTCAAAAAAAAAAAAAAAAAAAAAAAAAAAAAAAAAAAAAAAAAAAAAGATATAGCCACTGTCTCATATTTTAAAGACTCACACAATTATTATTATATATACACCGAAATTTTAGGCCATATATGGAGAATTTATATAATGATGCGATATTTTGAGTAAATGGTTTTCAGGGCATCTCATAGAAAGCAAAGAACTTTATTACCAATCAACACCTGTTTGCAAGTTTATTGCTTGTCAACACCTTTTTATTAGGAGACTTAAGGTGATCATGTAATTTATTACACAAATAAGAATCACCTCGGTGATAGCAGCGAAAGCATTGCGTCTCTTTTAATAAAATACTAACGCTGTCAGATACATAGTCTGTATTAATTACCGTTTAGTTCAGGATAATGTGACAGTGATTTAGTACGAGATGTACGCAGAGCTAATTTCAAGCAGGTATAGCACGCGCTAAAAGAAAAGAAAAATAATAAAGATCATATTTCATATACTGATTATATCTGATGCCAAACAAAAGAATAAAGTAATGTAAATATTTTGTTCGTTGTCTTTTTTCTTCTGTTCTGTATTGTATACTGTTGTTGTAAATTTGAATTAAGTAAATAAATTAAACTAATAAATTAAATAAATTTGTTACACTGTATGATATCTAGTAGAAATCATTCTAAAGAAGACTATATTTGTTGTTTTTGTACCGGTACTAATTTATTAGTATAAATTAATTCTCAATATTCCCAGGTTTTGACAGGTCTTTCTGTTCGGCACCTCCCGTAGGTGTTAAGCGGAAATAGCCGAAGCATGTCGTCTGCGCTCCTTGCTAAATTATCCAATATTGACCTGTTTATTTGAGCTTAGACGATGGAAGAGAGACAACTGTGTATAGCGTTGATCTTAATAAACAAGGGATGATAATAGTATCGATTTTTATCCAATTCTTCAGTATGATCATGTTTTGACTTAGCAAATATAGCAACAGTACCATTGTAATGAATTTACTCAAAGGTTTCGATTAAATTCATAAAATGAGTTTCATTTCCGTACGTTGAATCCAGGTTAATTCAACGTTTTCCGGCTGAATGACGTTACGCCGTCACTTCCGGTTTATCAAACATGCAGAACTACCTTAACAATAACGATACGATTGAAGCGTGTTATTAACAGTTCGGGCGAGAATCACGAAAGGCTAAACTTCGGAATAATTTAAATCTTTAGGTTTTTAGGTTCCCTAACGGGTGTGCGGGTAGTTTTGGTGGTCTCTGGCATCTACCGGACGTTGACCATTGGAAGCATACACTGCGGTTTTGTTTGTTTGTTGGTTTGTTTTGTGTTAAGCGCCTTTTTTCAACTGATTTCAATTATGTTACGGTGAATCCCAGCGTTTCGGTGCAAACCTGTTTTCCCCATGTAAATGTCTACTTACCTCCATGAATCAGCGGTGGGGGACGAATAATGATTTTAGATACAATGTCTTTTGTCAAGTCGTCACAGAAAACATACGTCTCACCCGGGATCGAACTCATGACGCCGCGATCCGTAGACTTTTGCTTTCCCTATTAAACAAAGCGGACAGGCATACGTTTGTCTTATGTGTGAATGTAAGAGAAAATAAAACTGTAAAAAATGAAAATTGCAATTTTATCATTTACATCTTTATTAAATACATTGTGCTTTTGGGATACCACAGAGTGACGGATGTAAATCCTCCACCTAGCAATATGTATCAAATATGTTAGAAATCGCACTATTTTTAACGTTTCATTGAAGGAAACACTTTTGGACAGAACTTATCAAATTACAGTTGTTACGAATTCAAATGTTCTACCATTTTCATCAGTTTAAGGTGTTTCGGTTCGTATGCTCCTTCTAAGAACCGGTCTAAAACCAGTGCTATAAATTAGGGCGAAGGCGGAAACATTCATAAAATATCCATGACACTTTGAAATATTGACTAAACTTATTAACTAAATATAATATTATTTCCATTTACTCTCTTGGACAAAAGTACGTAACTACATTACTGTCTTAAGGTAAAAATGAAAGAGTATACACACGAAGTCCTCGTGTTTAAAGTTTGATACAGGATCAGCTTAGCTGCTATGAGGTCTTTGTTTAAGTACATTTTCATTTTCGTCTATAAAGTAAATACGGTACAAAGTGTAATAAATATAAATGATGTTTGAAATGATTTGCTTTATCTTATCTTAGGAACAAGATTTTCAGTACAGGGATTTCTCCTGTAACACAGCAGTTCCAAGATTTAGATATGCAATAGGCAATGTGACAGTTAGTTTGACACAAGGTTACAATGTGGAAGCAAACCATGGTGTTATAACAGCTCTTCATGGAACATCTATCGGAAGTAACAAGTTAGTGTTGATGACAGGTACATCCGAAGGCCAGGTATTGCAGGTAATTGCAATTGAAAAGAATCTAAAAACGTTTTTCTTGAAAAGCAAAGGGGCTATAGGCTATTTGAAAAGACGGAAGTGTAAAATAAATTATACATGTAATAAACAAGTTTACTGATTACTTTGTAAATATATCTGATAATTAAATTGTTGATATCTTTACAAACTGGACGGCAATCCTGTATATCATTGTAGATACCTGCTTGCCTAAACCAAATATGTTTTATTTAAGGACATTGTACACACCAACCGCTGGCAGCTGATAAAGTTAAGCCAATAGATTGCGCGCTCTGTTGTCGTTGACCAATTAATACCTTTAATGAAATATAAAAGGCAATTTTATACATTACATTTTGCAAGCTGAACTTACAGCCCGATTCAAACCAGCTAACACTGTATAACACCTTTGACGCCGATGCCGGTGTGCGGATTCAAGGAATTCATCAGTATACTGACGACAAATTGTTTGTTATGAGCAACAGAAAAGTAAGTGAAGACAATGGAAATGCTTTCAAAAGTCTTTCTTGAAACTACACTTTTTATAAAATACAGAAAAGCTTGAATAATGAATAAACATGACAGGTTGGTAATAGTTTGTTAGAGTCCTTCAGAATATGTGTAATATATTGAGTGTTGATAAACACTTAAACAGGTATCAGCAGTATGAATGATATACAATGAGGTCTATCTCAGCGGTCTTATATTTAAGTAAAGTTTACTATATGGTTTTATCAACCACACATTGTTTAATCGAAGCCATTATTATGATACGTTTGGGAAAACAGTGGTAGAGTAGTTCTAAAAGCGTATGCATAAAGCCACAAGGACCTTTAAGAAAAAAGTTGCGCTTTCGGTGTATCGGTCTTATAATCTCAAGGCGTAAAATACAAAAGAATCATATGATATGTTCTCAGCAGCTGTTTTTGCTGTCTCAATTGTTGCAACTGTCATTGTAAATATATTTCACAGGTGATGATGTTTTCTAGTTCCAACTGTTCGGAATTCAAAACATGTTCTGAAACAATGTCAGCAAGAAATCCTCTCTGCGGCTGGTGTGTACGAGAAAACAGGTAAGTTGCACATCTTCTAAGCAAACAGTCTATATTACAGAACCAAGTGCTCCCCCACAACGCTTATTGTGTATTTGTAAATATTTTATGAGATTGGTACATAAATAAATCTCTTTTGTCGATAAATATTCAGTTTTTATCATTCCTTCTCTGTGTTTTACACCACAGGATTGACATTTTTTATCTTAAGATAACCAGAAATAATCAAGTTTTTATCAGCCATTTTCATTTTGAGATAAATTTTGTCAATTCTTTAAATGTCACGTAACGCTACTATTTTAAATTTTTTAATTGTATTCGCTAAAATCTTCAAAGGTTTGTATAATTCGTTATACTATTTAGAAACTGTATAAACTTACACATTTTGAAAGGTCTTTTAAATGTCTAAACAGATGATTAAGCAGCTTATAACTACAACAAGATATAGGTCATAAAAATGAATAAAATTGTTGAATTTGAACAAGACTTGCAGCTCGGAGTAAATCCCTGTATCATAAAGTTTTATTGCATTTTATACATCATTCCCTGCTTTAACCCTTACCCTGCTAAATTTCTATAATGAAAGTGTCCATCTTTCAATTTGTATTGTACCATTAACTGTTAAAAAGGGGTGCTTACCAAAAAGATATATACCGAATGGCGAACAGTGCAGACTATGACCAGATTATATGCCGCCAGCAGGCTAAAGGTTAAGGATACTTAAAAATGGTTTGTTGCATTTTTATGACTGATGCATGACTCCGGCATTTAACTTTTCATCATAAACTGCTGCGTAATGTAAAGTGTAAAGATACAAGGGATTGCCCCTTGCAGTAAGTATGTTGATATTGATAACATATTGTCTTTGTGAATATTTCCAGTTTAAAGTAAAGATATTATTATACTGTCTTTTTTGTAAACCTAAATAACATTACGACATGACGAAATTATCTAACCACGCGTTATTAACTGCAACATAATGAAAGTAACAAACACAAAATTCGTTTTTTTTCCTTCGGCATTTAATTGATGCGTTAATCAGATCCGCAAACGATAATACTATAATAGCCACTGTATAAACTGTGTAGGGTATTATACGGCATGCAGTCGTTAGTTTTTATTTGAAAGTGTGTCGCCCTTTGCTTATCTCCTCCTTTTTAAAAAAAATGATTGTTTGGTTTCTTTGCCAATAAACGTGGTTTGCATCGTTCCCTTTGTTCCCTTGTTAACGGCGTGGTGCAGCGCTAAAAAAAACCACCCACTTTTCTTCCCCTCACACCGAGGACAAGCGAGTTCATGGACTTTTGAACAATAAACCGTGCACAAAAAAATTTTCTGTAACACGGGCAGTGACGGGGCATTTTCCTTTGACGTTAAACGCAAATTGACAACTATGGCTGGTGTAGGGCCCCAAAAACAGTGGTCCCGAACAAAAATGAAACTAACGCTTTAGGAGGGAAAAAAAAAATCATCTTCACCTACCCCTCGATCAAAATTTTTGCCAGTTTTCTTTTTTGAGTTTTTACCTGGGAAAGGAAGCCCGAAACTCATCCCTTAGGGGTTTTGAGATGATGATGGGGCTTTTCCCTGAGGAAAAGGGAGCAGCCGACAGAAGTTTACCCAACTTGAGTAATGTTGGGACAAATAGCCAATTATTGCCCAGTTTTTTTGGGAACACCATTGTAAAAAATTCCACTTCGGTAAACAGACTGGCAAGCATTCGTTACTTTTTCGGGTTCCGACACGGGGGGGGTTTTTCATGAATTTTTAAAACTTGAAACTAGAACCAGGTGAACGGGGGAAAGATTTTTTAAACGATCACTATTTTATAGAAGAAATTTTCTTCGTGTGACGGGCAATCAAACATCATGGCGAGGTTCCTACAGTGACGGGGACATTTCCCTATCTTTTAAAATTTTAAATCGATTACCTGGCGAGTTTTTCAGCTAGAACCCCCCTGCGCTTGTGAAACAAAGATACGGAAAAGAACAAGGGTCGCGATACGTGCCTCTTTAACCCAGAAAATATTTTAGCTCTTACACATTGTTGGAAAAAATTCATTTGTGGGAGGTTAAAGTATTAAGAGTGTTAAGGGCAGAACAAAATTTCCCACTCTAATCCAAACACCATCCAAAACATTTTACGTGCAAAAAAGAGGACGGTGCACAAACTATCTAGTGCTTTATCACCCCCTGGGAAGTCGGAATATTAAGTAAAGCACGACAGAGTTTCCTCATCCCCCTCGGGGGGTAAGTATACGATACCCCTCAAGCACAGTAACACTAAATTCGGGTACCCGCTATGTCGCGGCTTTAGCACAAACCCCTTGCCATATTTAAAAAGCTTTTTTAAAGCACTTCCCTTAATTCTTCCTTGATAGGGGCGAATAGTAAATTAAGGGTTTAAACTGTGCGATATCAGTCCCCTTGTTACTAAAGTAATAAAAGCGCTCATCGGGCTGAGGGGTTCCACCCTTAGGGGTAATTGGGAAACAAGACAACTTATCTAGACAATAAGACAGTATTTGGAAAAGCTCTCGTTTTTAGGCGACTTGACAGCGACATACTTGCGGGAATTTCCCTTTTCATACGCATAATGACTTTTCTTTTTAGACCGCAAAACAGCAAATTACCATTGATGGTTGCGACGTTTTTAACACGATTCTCGGTTAATGAAAAAAACGAAAATCGCGTAAACGAGCTTAAGCTAGCATCCTACGAGGTAAAGAAATTTCCATCTGGCCAGGGGGCTATGTTAAACTTGTTTTCCATCAATTTTGCGGGGCTGTACATGCTATTGATCGCGAAATGACAAGCTCCGGTTGGAACTGTCAGCCCTCATATTATGAATCGACGCGGGAAAAATTCTTTTGTGCAACGTCCTCCCAAACCAAAAACAGTTAAAAAATGATCATGTCGTAAAATTTTTGAATACCGTGTTCCTTCTGTCAATGGGACTCAGTAACGACACGGGTATCTGCAGCAATTTTCCCCTAAATTATTTGACACTATAAAGCTTGATCCTGATAAAATCCTTCCAGGAACTCGTAATAAATTTCAAGAATGTTAAGGGAACATGATGAAGTTTTCAGATGGCCTGCAGGGTTAAATGGGGGGGAAGGATTTTTTGAAGAGTTTTTAATATGGACCAACCAACCCCAACAACGAAAAGGGTCGCTTCCTCAATTGGGTCGCGAAACAGTAGAGCGCAAAAAAAAATTGATGAATTAAAAGGGTCAGGGTGTATTCAACAAAAAAGGGGATGTTGGTGTCTCTTTGGGTATCAAAAACCCCCCTTTGGTCAAGAAGTAGTCTGGGTGGTTACTTTTGGGGTAACTGTTTTTGCTAAATTTGGGACTACAGTAAACCAAACCTTCGTTATGCCAGATGTAGCCCTTGTTTTGAGAACTGTTGGCAGTGGAAATATGTCTTTTGTTGCTGATTACAAGTGCCTTTTTTCAGATACCATTATCGCTTCATCGAGAAATTTGCGGTTTGCTAACCTTTCCGGGGTTTGGTGTACACTAAGTCCATGGGAATGCCGGGTATGAAACGGCTTAAGGAATTAATGTGTCGCGTACTAGGTGACTTTTTACAAGTCCTGTGCGCAACGTTGCGAGATTTATACTGAGGGGGGAACAGCCCGAAAAAACTTTTTGAAAATGGACCAGAGTCCTAAAAGCACTTCGGAAGTGCAACCTTAGGGTTTCCCGTCAAAAAAATTTTTGTCCCCGTTCAAATACCCTATTTGGTTTGGGGTTTTGGGAAAGGGTGGCCAAATCTCCCCATCCCCAAAAGGTTTGGTCTTGTCACATGTCCACAGCATCTTTTGTTCGTGATCTTCATGCATTCATAGGCGCTTATTAATGCTTTGGAAAGCTTACCCAAATGTGCAAATACTTACGTCATTGGAAGCGGCTTATCGGAAAAGAGTCACTGATAAACTAGGGGACAGAAAATTTTCGTTCGGAGTTCAGTTCTTCACAACAAGCCCTTTAGCACACACAATCAAATGCCCCAAACCCATGGGGGTTATGGATTGTTTCAAAATTGTAAAGGGGCTACTTTGTATGTCAATCGGGGCAAAAAAATTGTTACTGCAGGGTTCTTTTGAGCCAAAGTGTCATGGTTTTTGGCGAGATCGAAGCCCTTTGGGATAGCGGCCCGAGTAAACATTTTGTCCTTTAAATTCATCTAAAAATAACCCTTGTGCAATGAAGTAAAAAAAAGACAAAAATCAACAGGGAATGCCCAAACCCAAAAACGCAGCCTCCCCCAAAAAGAAACCCCAGCACGCGACGCGTGAAATTACAAAAACACACACACACTTTCACGCGCCCCACAAAGCCACACTTTGGACAAACGAACAAAAAAGGAACCATGGGCACCCCCCTTGGGAAAGATCGTGGCAAAACACCCTGGGGGGCTTAAACCGGTTTTTGGGGCCACCCAATCCACTCTTTCCCCCCACCATGTTCCCAAAACACGGGACAGTGTAAAAAAAAGTAATTTTCCCCAGGTAATCTTACACCCGTAACTGAAACAAAAAAGGGATGGCTTAAAACCAAAAATGTCTGTTAAATTATAAAAAGCAAAACCTTTAAAACCAAAAAGATGTACCCTTTCCTTTTCAGAAGAGAGAGCAACAAGAGAAACACCCTTAAGGGCCCGACGAAACAGGCAGAAGACAGTTCAAAAAGTTCAAACCTTGAGGATTTAAAAACTGTTTTTTCATGAGTCCCTTGCGTCAGGCTATACGAAACTTGGTCGCGGTGAAATTTTTTTGCAAATCCCCGCTTACCCATTTCTTACCGTGGTTATTTGGTATCAAGTGAGTGTGCAACATGTCCTGGGCCCGCTAACTTTCCTTTAGATTTTTGCGAGTTGAAAAGTTGCCGAATGCTTAGAACCACGGTGTCAATGTGTTCTTTAAAGTCCCTTGGGATTCAGTAGTCAGACATTAGCATTCAGGACATTATTGAAAATAACAGTCGTTACCGTTCCCCAAGATCACCCTGGAAATACCTTTCCGAAAGGGGCCCGATTTACGACGCACTTGGCTCATTTGAAACAAGGGCCCCGCCCGTCCCGAAACAAAAAAAAGTGAAAGACGTAAAGAGACTTCGTGTTGCTTCCATCGTTTGATGGTTTACCATTGTAAGACGCAGTGATCCGTTGTACCCTCCAGCGATTAATTTTCGTACCGCGCAGTTTATTGGGTGATTTTGGGCCCGCTTTGCACTTAAAATTTGTACCCCCCAAAAATCAGTTCAATTAGTTTTTAAGCGCGTTTTATGCATTGGATCCTCAAAAACAATTACAAAAGGGGTGTGAGAGTTGTAAACGGTGCTTTACCAACAATTTCCTGGGGAAATCTTTTGAAACAATCCTCAAGGGGAAACCCGAGCGGTCGGTATCAACTTAGCGGCTATGCCTTAAGCGAAACCGCCAACTTGTACTTTTCGTTCGTCTTACACTCAGCTTCATTATTTCCCGATGAAAACGGGGCACATTACGCGTAACTTAGTCAGCCTAAAGGGTTTGGGAAAGCATGCTTAAAAGGCCCCCAAAGCGGGCGGTTTTAGACCTGCTCAGGATTTCCTTCGTTGAATGATAACAAAATTCTTGATCGTATAACATTTCACTTCAGATTTAACGGGTTTAAAAATCACAAGACACTGTTGTGAAAAAGCCATTTCAACTAGAAACTGAATAAAGCGTTTTGAACCAGAGGGGGTCCGGTGTCTAGTTTAATATCTCATTTTGTGTTTCACGACTTAATTCACTATTCGCAACAGGGCTGTCATGCGTGAACAAAGGGTTATAAGACAATTCACACAGAACAGATCCCCTTTAAAAGATATACATCGTTTTGAATCAAAATAGTTTTTCGTAGAAGAATTAAATACAGGAGAACTAATGTCCCAAGTTACACACAGTTCAACCGGTCGTGTAGGTATTAAATAATTTATATTCAGACAAGCAGAAATCTCGTGCGGGGGCAGATACCTTTTTGTTTCTATGACGGTGAATGGTGCTTTTTAAAGAGTTTTCCCGGAATCAGTTACGCGCCCCTCTTACAAAAAAAAAAATGTCTGAAAGTTACCGCGTTGAGGTGAGATTCTTTTAATTATTCCCCGTCTGCGATTTTGAAAACGAGAGGAAATGGGGAAATGATTAAAAATTTGGGGTTTCTGGATGGTTCCATACGCCCCTTTTACTACCCCTTCAAAATGAAAATGCCTTCGGAGCCTTCTAAAATCCCAAATTTTTAAGGGGCGAAATTGGAAACCCCTCCTCGGGACAAGGGGGCGTTCTGATGCGGATAGATGAAATTCCACGTCTAAGCCCAAAGTACTTGGAGGTTTAACATAAACAATTCATGACTAAAAACTCATACCAGATTTGTAAACGTTTTGAGCAAAGGGGCTAACGATTTTTATAAACTTTGAATTAAGGGTGTTAAAAAAAGAATTTTTTTAAAGGTTGCTTTGTATGTGGAGTGAGGGAAAATTTCTGATTTTAAAAAGAAACAATAGTCGATCCCTTTATTTAGAAAAAGCCGGGATTTAAAAAATACTATATTTGTACTAAAAAAAAAATTTTCCAGTCCGTCGTTTTTTTGAGAAAAGATTTTATCATTTCTTACCTCATTTATTTCACATCGAAAAAATGATTTCTAAAACAAATTTAAAATTTCACGTAATAGGTGACAAATTTATTTTATATCAAACACTTTACTGAAATTATATTACAAAAATGTTTCAAAAAAGTTCAAAAAGGGGTTTCGTTTTGAAGGGGTTTTTACTGAAATGCTATTATCAACATTTGAATTTAAGATCAACGAGAAAGAACGATTGTTCCAATGCTACAAACCACTGGCTATCTTCACTTGAAGAATGCGTATCAATCTTCATTCAGCCAATGGGAATTTCTCTCTCTCGAAACCAGTCAAGCACTAATGTAAGTTAGTTAGAAGGCTTCAGCTGTAGTTTCCTGAAATGTTAAGAATATTAACATGTAAAAACGACGGGAAGTTTATGATCTTTTGACAAAGATTCATTACAATTTTTGTATATACTTTTTTTCATCGTAATTGCTTGGACAAAAGCTTAGTATCATTGATGCTAAAACTCTGTCGCTTATAAGGTAAGATTAGATCTGGTAGATCATAGTTATCATAGTTAATAAATGTCAAATTTTAAGAATAAGAATAGATGGTATTAATCGTATAAGAAATTAATTCTGTTTCATCAAAATGTATCACATATGCGATTGCAATGATTACATAATTGTATCGTATTTTATCAGAACACTAGCTGATTGCTTTTCAATAGTCCAAATTTCACAAAGTATTTAGAATATATTTGTACTTTCTTTCGTTAAAGATAACAATAACATTGACAAACGTTCCATCTACGGAAAATGGCGACATTTACCGTTGCATATTCAATGTAGAAATTGGAAAAGAAACTTACAGTGCACTGGCTTTCCGACTTAATCAGTCCAGTTTTAGATGCACTACACCGACCGTAAAAGGTAAGGTCTTATGCTTTACAAATCTGAAACTTTCTTTCTTTCGCGCTCAGTAAAAGTCGGTTTCTGGCAATCGAACTGCATCCATTTTGTTCATGAAATGTTAAGTTATATTAATGTTTTATAAAGTATGCTAGTTACTACGCTTTATTCAGTTGACTGTCTTTCGTTTCGGGTTTTCATTTCAATGTTGTAATGTTGTAATGTATTTGAAGAAAAACTGACTTACGGAGTAAACTATAAGATATATACTGTGTTTGTAGGTCATACCAAAGCGCAAATTGAGTTAATGCTAATACCTGAATCAGGACAACAAGTCGTACTTTCAGGGACGTCGTTCTTTTTCTATGTGTGTGTCAATTTCATAAGGTATGGTTTAGTTTTCTGTCAGGGAATATATTCTTTGAACAGATAATTATGTATTCTTATATTCATGTACCAATGTTTGGGAAAATATGTTTTATACTTTTCAAAAGAAATCAAACTGTTTTACTTTCACACATTGCAAAACTGTTTGCAAATCACAGGTCCGGTTTGAAATGTTCCTATCTTTTCCAATCATTTCTTCTTTGAACAGGAAATTATGTAATCTAAAATTCAAGTACCTATGTCCGGGAAATTATTTTTTCTATCTGTCAAAAGATATTTAATTATTTTCCTTTCACACATTGCAAAACTGTTCTCAAGTATGCTACTGCGAATACGACGTCCGGTTTTAAATGTTCATACCTTTTCCAACTAGTGATTATTAGTAACACTGCCTGTTGGTGACAGAATACGGGATATACGCTGTCTCGAAAATCTGTCTCGCCTGATATGGATTTCCTCGACAACGTATATCCCGTATCCTGTCACCAACCGGCAGTGTAACGGTTTTATCTTGCCGACTACCTTTTACATCCTCACAGTATTTGACATAATTTTTATATCAAAAAAGCTACTTACAGTTACAGTGCAGACTGGAATCCTGCAATCTTCTCTGGTCATCATGCTTTGATTATAGTAGAATGAGTTGGTTAACACCAGTCATAAAATGTAAAATGAACTGTATTTTGACTGAATCACAAAACACAGAAGGAAGCTCATTTGTACAGGTTATGAACTGGTTTTGAAAAACCTTCCGAAAAATCATCAGATTACAAGATGTCAGAAATGTCTTCCCATACAGAGTTACTGTTCTTCTATTGCCACTAACTTCACGAACTAATTTAGATAGGAAAAAAAAGAACGGCAAAAAACACTAATATTTTTTATCTCGAAAACGATATCTATATCTGGAGTTTATAATTTGATTTGATTCAGTTACGCTAGCGATGCGGCAGCCATTTTGTTTTTAATCAAAATTCATATCTGAAAAGTACTAGCAGGATATGGAATATATCCTGTCTCCACGTGACGTCTATTGACCAATGCAAGAATCTTGTAGGAGGCAAGATAAATATATATACTACTGTCAGGGAGTGGTCTAGCAAAGCAATAAGACACGTTTGTTTGCACAATGTATAAAACTAAACCCGGCTTTACCTTATCACTTAAATTGTCGGACATAAAATATTATTTACAATATTCACTGATTACCTGTAATATTTAATCAAGCTTTGTAAACAATATTTTGTTTAAAAAAAACAGTCAGTTCTCAACAATGAAAGATAGTTTTTTATCTATCGTACTTAAATAAGAAATATTGTGAGATATTGATAAAAATACATCTACTTAATAACATATTTGAGTACATGCTGGAAAAGACATTGTGGACACGATATGAGGACCCGACACGACCGAAATAAAAAAAATAAAAATGTTACATTCTCCCAAGCAAGTGTAGTCTATAGATATTAAAGATAACATAGCACTGAATCTAAAGATGTTCACTTCAATTACAATGGTACAAGATAAAGGTAATTACTGTGGCACAAAAAGACAGAGTTCATAGGCTTGTTTGGCTTTGTGTTGTGGTCCGCAAATGAATACAAGGCAGTTGATTTGGGCACCAGTTACAATTCTTTTTTTTCGCTGTATAAAAATTTACCCCCATCAACTGCTTTAGGTGTTCCATACTACATTTTGTAAGTGTAGTATGTTAATTGAAGAACAACAATTGTTTATCACATAATAGTTAGTTATTGTTTAAACTAGTGAACAATGTTTTTAATATTGCAAGAAATAAGCTTTTAAAATGTCTTTTATATTTGGAAGTTGTGGTGAGTGTGTTAACACAACAGGTGTTAAGTGCGAATGGTGTTCGGAAAGTGTGTCTTGTCAACCGCCATCGTCACCTTGCATGTCCCAGTCGCCAGTTTCTAAAGTGAGTAGATCTGACTATGTAATCTTGTTTCTGATATTTTCAAATAATGGAACAGTATATTATATAATAATATTACTTGAACATGTAAGCAATGGCTATTCTTCAGATAAAAATGTTTATTTCGAACATGTGTTAATGTAAGTATGGCTATTCATCAGATAAAAGTGTTTCTTTCGAACAGGTACCAATGTAAGTATTGTTTTCCCCAAGATAAAAGTGTTTATTTGGAACAGGTATTATTGTAAATATGGATTTTTCTCAGATAAAGGTGTTTATTTCGAACAGGCATTAATATAAGTGTAGCTATTTTGCAGGTAAAGTTATGCCCAAGTGTAATGGACAGCCGAGGGATTCATTTTATACCAAATGGTGTCTTAACTAATGTTTCCTTACTCGCAAAGAATTTACCTGTTGTAAGTGAATACAATACGTCTCTTAAGGGTTTTTTGTTTGGTAGTAAGTTAGCGTAGTTTCAAATTAAATAAACATAAAGTGTGTTTAGTTTCAATGTAACATTAATAAAGTTAAGCTGAGTTTACATAATGGAGTAAAACCACTTATCTTTCGAATCTCATCATATAGTTTCGATAGTCCGGCTGATCCATGGACCACCGGCGGTTGATGTCCAGAATAACATGGAAGAGATTTATACAGTTAATCTTTAATTTTGTTTTTCGATTGAACTGACTGTAATCTTATCAAGAATGTGATTTTTTAAAAAAAGGTTTTAGTTAGTGAAAATTTGAAACTTGCCTAATATTAAACAGGTACAAAATACAAATGATTTTGTTTTATGTATTTCAGTCATCAAATATTAAATACAGCTGTATCGTGCCGAAAGCACTGGTCTATGTACACGCAAACAGACATGGCAACAATGTATCTTGTGGATTAAATGTAAGTTTTTATTATCAAGCCAGCTATTAAGTTCAAATACAAGCTGAAAAGTGAATACAGAGTCTATTTGGGTGATTAGCTAACTAATTGCTAAGGGAAATTGAGTGGCTTCTAAGACATGTTCAACTGTAGATACATGAATATATTAAAGATAGACAAGATTCTCCCACAAACCATGTGTTTCTTTCCCATGCTATTCAGTGTATAAAACATAATGTGGTACTAAAGACTATATAGAGACATACCCTATATTCCGAGATCAATCCTTTTACAATAAGATACTGCTCTTTCCTCTTTGATTCCGTCTGACTGGACTGGTGGACGGCTCTATAGAAAGTTCTTAAATTCCCCCTGAATGATCTCCGTCCAGCCCTTAATGGTACAAAAATGTAAATAATAAATTACATACTTTTATGGTCCAATATATCTTCCTTTTGATGTTTACAAGAGCATTTCTTTGGTTTACATAATATTTTTTGCCACCATAACGGGTGTTAGGGATAAACATGTTGGGAATAACTTTTTTTTTGATATTGAGGGGATCAAGAGGGAAGATTTATGCACAATTAACTGGTTTAAGAGGAAGACCATACAAACATCGCGTAGAGAGTAAGGCAGGCTGAACAAAAATTAGTAGTTTGACATAAGCTTCAAAGTACATGTACATAACCTGAATGATACTGTCATAGAATCTCCCAAAATGTATTGCTCGTAACACTATTCAAACAATTCGGACTTGTAATCAAAGTCAGTTTTGACAGGACATATTCTACATGTATCACGCAAATTAAAGGATACTCTAGAATATTTCACTCACAAAAATGTTTCAGATTATGTCCATGCCATACGCATCACTAATGTAACAACGGTTTCACAGGAAACTATTTTTATTATCTGGAGTCATTAAATATGCAGCAGAGACATAATCGAATCTTGAAAATACTTACTGATTCTCTCGCGGATATTTTCTAGTACTTTTTAATAAGCCATAGTGTAGACAATTAGAATAATAACATATCTTATTTAAAAATTGTAAGTTTTAGAGCCAAGCAGTCTACAACGTAATAAGTCCTTATTTTGTATGCCCTGTTGTTTCATAGATGTCTACATGTAGAGTTTTATTTTTTCATAATGCTACTTGCAGAAGGTGAAAAACTTAAATAATATCATTGAAAATTGAGCTCAATATTTTCTTCATTAATGAATATAAACATCTGCCGCTTTTTGATAAATAATTTTACTGTCTCCTGTTTCGAAGTAAGTAAATAATCCGTCCCAAGTTTCTAAGATAAGTAGTTATTGAACCTGATAAACAATGTCAACCCTTAATCTCTGGGTTTTTTAATGGACGTCCACATAGTACTAACAATTTTGTTGTATCACGAACATGCCCAATCAAGTTTAGTCTACTATTATCATTTGTTTAGTTTTGTGTAATGCTTTCACGGGACATTTTTTAGAAGAAAACAATATTTTTTGTTGGCGTGTGGTGGCCGTTACGAGTCACCCCGTTCTTAATTATTGGTTGTCGTAATTTCCGGTCCTTTGGGATTATACAGTCCATTAAGTGTTACTAACTTAATGCCAGTTTTAGTGGGAGTTAGTATTCAGACGCAGTCAAACATTTCTTGTTTGCGTTCTTTGCTTCATCACTAGATTTGATCCGGCCTGCCATTTCGGAAACCGTTTATTTTTTACGGTTCAATTGATACGTCCATTTTTGTTGTTAAGCTTCAGATCTTTCCATTGGTTTTAAGGAGAATAGTAAGTATTTCAGAAAAGACCACAGTCTGATAGCTCTTCTAAAGTACTTGCTTGAATTGTGGTAATGTTGATAAATTTGAACATAATTATGAGACGTACGTTATGTTTTTGACTTTACGAGCTGCTGACAAATAACATTAGTAAATGTTTCTTTTTATAATTTGCGTTAGATAATCATTAATCCAGAATATAACTTCAAAAAAATAAATAAATAAAAGTCATTCTCCTGAGCGCGTAAGTACAATTCATGTTTGAGAAAAAGTCTATTCCTAAAAAGAGATAACATCTATTTTCCACCCTGACGTTATGTCACAAATTGACATACGGGCCTTATTTTATATGTATTGTAAATGCAGGTATTGCATCATCTTTTTGTAAATTTTTGAGTTATTGAGGTAAATGTCAGATTTCACGCATGAAATACTTCTCATGTTTTTCTGTATTTCATAACTTAAATTTCCATGTAAATTTCATTAAATTCTGTTCAGTAATAAGAAAGTTGATATTTTATAAACTTTAGTAATTTATGTTTTTATCCCCAAAACCACTATAATGGGCCTCAAATTGTCAATTTAAATTCGCGCCAAAGTAGTTAGATTCCCCGGCTATATCGTGAATCCCGTGAAAATGACAATAGTCGGAGTCCACGGCTTAGCCGTGAATCCCATGAAATTTAGTATTTGGCGGGACATTACCCTTTAAATAGACTGGACTAGATATGCCTTGCGCACACCACCTTCCGACATTATAGACGAATCTATGTCTGAATTATTTTCTTGCTAGAAATTTATGCTCGATCGAGCTTCTTCCGCCAGACGATTTTACCTGGTGATGTCATAACCCGGAAGTACAATGCCCGAGGTTCACTTGTCTTCACTGCCTGGATGTGATATTCCCAGCG
>NW_026459418.1:0-1380 GCF_021730395.1 Mercenaria mercenaria | reverse complement strand
TACTGACACCATGTCTTACAATATACAATAGGTATGTTGCTGACCTTTTTATCTAGTCACTAATTAGCTGTCTTGATCAATAATCCCACTGTACTATTCTCAATGCTGGAACATGGTAACTTTATTATAAAAATAAGTAATGCAATCAAAGTATTCAATTGACCAGTACTGTCCATTTCAATGAGTGTAATTAATTTAACATAAAGGCTATAGTAAAAAAGATTTGAATAAGCATTGAATAGACTAGTATTGACCAGTCTAAGTATATTGTCCAAAATAGAATCTGACCAGGACACATTGCCAAGGACCAAAATTGAATCGACCAGTATTGACCGATTGTAGGACATTTGCCCCCCAGGACATTTGCCCCCCAATGAAAAAATGTACTACCGGACATTTGCCCCCCAGTTGAAATGGCAGATAGGACATTTGCCCCCCACTTCTTATTTTTAGAATGGACATTTGCCCCCCAATATTTTTGTCCAATGTGCCAGTAGATATACTGTGTTATATGTTGTTTTATTATCAAAATTACTCTAAAAGGCAATTTTCAGTCAAAAAAACTATTTTACTGATAAAAATTTGATGAATATGTTAATTACATTGAGGTGTTAAGGTAAATAATAGCCTATTATTGAGTTATAAAAGTGCTCATAACAATGTTATAATTTTTTAATTTGTGCAATGTTTTTAACACTCAAACTTGTTAATTTGGCAATTATCTACTAGAAAGGTGTAAGAAACAAACACATTGTTATCTACAATATGATAATTATCTTCCACTAAGTTCCTAAAAAATCACTAGGGGACAAAAATATTGGGGGGGCAAATGTCCGTTTCAGAAATAAGCACTGGGGGGCAAATGTCCTATCTACCATTTCAACTGGGGGGCAAATGTCCAGCAGTCCACTTTTTTATTGGGGGGCAAATGTCCTGGGGGGCAAATGTCCGGATCCCGTATTGACCACTATACTTTTCTATGAATATTTTTTTATATTATTCAAATTGCTTTATTATCTTTATATTACTATAACAGCCTGTTCTTATCTGTTAATGTACATTAGGCCAGAGTTTTTTTATTTTTCGTTTTACGGGAGCGCCGGTCCTAAATATTGCAAAAGTGGAATAAAATTAAAATTCATTTTCCCGAGTTTTATTTTATTTTTTCCGCCGGTCGGCTGTTTACAGCCCCAAAGAAAATAAAATTAGTGTATTCACCTGGACGTAATTTCACAGGAAGGGAGTTTAACGCGTGCAAAATATCGTGTTTTGCCGCACATTTATCGGCATTAACAAGGGTGTAAAATTCCACTCGCCTGCTCACATTGGCGAGTTAAGTCTGAGTAGGACGAGTGGACCTCGCTGTGTACTCGGACGATC
>NW_026459417.1:0-19302 GCF_021730395.1 Mercenaria mercenaria | reverse complement strand
CCAGATTTATATAGCGCCCTTTCCATGATAAACACGTTCAAAGGCTCTTTACATATAGCAAACGCAGCAACACAGGGCGCGAAATTGATCCTCTACTAGTACAGACACAGAGTGATCTGACCAGAGGGACAGAGTGAGATAAAGCCCCCAGAACAGATAGAGAGAAATCCTTTTAGATACAGGCCTGTCCGGCTAACTTAGCCTAGCTCTTTGCGAATAGACAGTCTGGTTCTTAAACGTGCCCGGTGTATAGCACCGATATACGCGTAGCCGTCTTCCTGGGAAGAACCAGTACAGGTCTCTTGGTTAAGTGAGAGACACTCAAGAGCATCTCATAAATTTCCATTGCCTGGACCGGGATTCGAACCCCGGACCTCTGGATTGACAGTCAAGCGTGTTACCACTAGACTACTGGCCCACCTATAAGTAAGTATAAGGTAAGTAGCATGGTCTGGCTCTGTGTGCGAATTATTTAACATTCCTGCACCGAAGAGTCTTAAGGGCATTGATTGTACCTAGCGAATCCTGTGGTTATTCCAAGCGTTTATCCATATATTTAATCGCTCATTAATTTTGTTGAGATACACGTGAAGCAGAGCATACAAGTGCTTCTCATTCAGTACGTGCAGCATATCCTCGTCTTCAAGAAAAATAGAATAGGTCATAAAAATAACTAAAGACACCATCAAAAACGTCACGCTAAAGTCTTTCTGTCCTCTGATTATGTGTGCTTTTTCCTGTCAACATACCATGCGGCCCGAGAACATTGTCCATGTATTCAGCTACTTTGATATTTTCCATCCCCATGTCTGATCTTACTGTTAGTGGAGTTCAGTACTCTATGCCAGTTTTGAAGCAGTTCAGCACAGTTGATGCTTTATTGTTATCGGTACATACCAGACATGTTATTAAATGACTCAAACCATCCTAGTCCAACTCGTGACGTAATTATCACTTTCATTTCATTTCAGTCTGACGGACCGTCATGGGAGGTAACTAGAGTCACGGATTGGGATTAAAACCATCCACACGACCACAGACCACAAAATACCATCTAATTAATTATGGCTTGTGCCAATATGCCATAAGTCGTTCGGAGCCCTTACACTATAAACACGTCGTCTTAGGTCTTTACTTTCCTTTCGCGTAACCCATGTCAGAGAATCTCTTAACCGGAATCGGTGTACCTAAAATAAATAGAGAAATAGTGATAGAGTATTTACAATTTTAGCACACTGGTTTTTATTTCAATTCTTTTTAACTGCACGAAGCATTCTGGAGTAACTTGAATTGATATAGAGAAAATACGCAAAGTACAGGTTCATTCAAGCTTTGGAGGAACATGTTAATATCACTTATCACTTATGTTGAAACACTTGCTAATATTCTTGAGGCCATATTTTCAGTACAATAATGATGAGACTTGGTCAAAATAGTTGTCTTGATGATCTATAGGTCAAGTTCGAAACTGGGTCATGTTGGGTCAAAAACTAGGTCACACTGTCAGATCAAAGGAAATGCTTGTTAACACTCTAGAGGCCATATTTCCAGTGCAATAATGATGAGACTCGGTTAGAATGTTTGTCATAATGGTTTCTAGGTCAAGTTGAAAACTGGGTTATACTGGGTCAAAAACAAGGTCACCCGGTCAAATCAAAGGAAAAGCTTGTGAAACTTTGGCTATATTTCAGCTGTTGACCTACTTTGTTGTTATTGATGGCATGTAGCCTCTGGTGAGCGATCAAGGGTCATCATGACCCCCTTGTTTTAAATTTACCTTGCCGGATGCTAAAACAGTTTTGTGCTCGAACGTAATTTAAATGCCACTTTGAATGTATTACCTGTGTGCCTTTCTCCTCTAGTACTTTCCTCAACATGACTTCTCCACAATAAAGGAACTCATTCAATGTCTTTCCAACAACTTCATCAAGTTGGTCATCTTCAAGACTTGTGAAAACAAGCTTAGAGAGGTTGTATTGTGACATTTTTCTGTATAATGTGCCTCTGAAACGCCAGCCAAGAGTCCGACTAATGTCTGCGGTAGAAAATCTGGTCCCCAAGAGACTTTCAATAGACAGTTTTGGTATGTCAAAACATCTCTTCACTCTACTTCTCTTACTTCTACCATATGTAATGCATTCAACTCGAAGTTTCATTATGTCTCATTTATCTGTCAATCCTAAGCATTTAAAGTCATGCAAAGATAATCGGTTGACGGTGTCCGGTGAAATTTTTTGTTCTATAAAGGAATTACACAAATAATTTAATCCAGTTTCTCCAAAACTTCCACAATTGTTTTCATTTTCAGACATTGTTTGCCAGTGTTTGATTGTACACCTTTTCACGTTAAAAAGGGTTCCAAAAATGATTAACCGCTTTCATATAATACATACTGAATACATAAAAAGGGACATCGAATCTATATAATAATGTTTAGCTATCATATAGTGAAAAGTTACATTTTGAATGCATATAAAGGGAAATCGAATCTATATAATATTTTGCTATCATATAATGAAAAGTTGGTTCCATATAAAGACAGAACGGTTCCATACATTACATTTTAAAAGCATATAAAGGGAAATTCAAATCTACATAATAATGTTTTGCTATCATATAATGAAAAGTTGGTTCCATATAAAGACAGAATGGTTCCATATATTACATTTTGAATGCATATAAAGGGAAATCGAATCTATATAATAATGTTTGCTATCATATAATGAAAGGTTGGTTCCATTTAAAGACGAATCAGTTCCATATATTGCATTTTCCAATTTATATAATGAGCGAATGAACCTATGTTCTTAAAACAAATGAATAAATATAATGAAAAGTTGGTTTCATATAAAGACAGAACGGTTCCATATATTACATTTTGAATGCATATAAAGGGAAATTGAATCTATATGATATTTTACTATCATATAATGAAAAGTTGATTCCATATAAAGACAGAACGGTTCCATATATTACATTTTGAATGCATACAAAGGGAAATCGAATCTATATAATAATAGACATTGAGCTGACAATTGACCCTGCTCCCCCCCTCCCCCAGGGAGAATTTTCAACATTATGATTTTCTTAAACCTTATGGTAGTTGGCATTCACAGAGAAAAGTTTGCAAGTTTCCGTTGTGGCTTTAACGAGTTACGGAGATTTAAAATACGTTACCATGCAAATTTTCATTTGATTTACCATTTATGTTAATTTGATATTATAAACATGCCAATTGTACAATTAATCGTAATAAACAAGACATTTACATATGTTTATGTATTTTGAATTGAAATTATCGTATGTTCGTATCATTTTAGGTGAACAGAGGTTATGTATTATCCGTAATTTACGTTACTCTTTTTGAAATTACTAGAACATAAAAATATATCAACAAAATTAATATGATGATTTTTTAAGATGTAAAATAATGATAATGGCCAGCACACAGTTCAATAATTAAATTTATATACAACAAAACTGCCCCCAGAGTTAACTTATTCAATACGTCACATATAATACGTTACCTTTCCGAAATATGACTATATGTGTTAAAAAATATTTAAAATTTTGGTATTACCTATATGGTTAGGATATCAAAAAAATTATACACTGGACTATAAATAAACATCAACAGACATGAACAACATTATCAAATGAATGTATATAGATTTTATAATTCATTAGGCAATATTATTTAAATGTATATTAAGAATATATAGCTCTTTGAATTTACCAATATGACTACATATCATAATTATTATTAGTATAAGTAAATAACATGAACTCCGCAATGCGAAGCAATATTAGTCCTAAGGTATGACCTCTGACGACTAAGTGTGACCTTGAGCTTGAAGTGAAAATGGTATTCACTATACCAGGGTCGACACTCTTATTAGGGGCCAAAGAGGTTTCTAACTCTAAAAGGCAGATGGCCTTAGATTTTGGTTGTTGATGATAAATACAACTGCATTAGAGTCTGGTAGAGAGAAGATACTCCTCGTTAACAATTGGTCCTCCTAGCCATGTGATGTCGATCCTCGTCTTTGATTTGCTGTTTCTCCTGTGACCTCTGACAGTGAGCTTGGTAACCATTAACAGCATTCCCACTACACTTCCCCAGCCCTGTTCTATAAGGTGGGTCACAAGGGCTTAGGAGGCCACAGATGGATTCTTATATATCATATCTTATAATAACAAAAATTAAGGTCAAGGGATACCCTGATCCAAGTTCATAAACTTCCGGGATGCTTAGAAAAACATACCAAATTATTTAGGGCCCGGAATACCCAGAACAAGGACCGTAATACTGGCACTAATGTATGCCAGGTGATACACATGCTGTATTAGTTCATAAACTCCTGGGTTGCACAGAGAAATGTGCCAAATTATTACCATGCTGGAATACCCAGGAATGGGACTATCATACCCATACTAATGTGTACTGTGAGATACCCATTCTGACCTAGATTTCTAAACCACAGTCAAGATACCAAGCAAAACATACAAATCTGAGAAACTTGGGTTTTCTTGAAAGTTTGGCGGATGGATGGACATAGTTTCTGCATCTTTCACAAGGATAAACTTGGGATACCCAGGAAGCTGGGAAGACTTCAAACAGATGGACACAGTTTCTGCGTCTATTGCCGGACTGGGCTTTGCCTCTGCTGACACATATCTAAAAGAGGATCCAAAGTAAATGATCCAAGACCCGGTGTCCTTTTCCTAAGCCCAAGGATCTCTATTCCTTAAACCAGACAGGTCCCGCGACAGGTCCCGAAATACCAATTCCCATCTGGAAGGGACTCATGTTTCAACCACCAGGCCTGTATGCCCTCATAACCTAGACAAAACAATGATAGATTAACTGTTGGTACCCAACATTATTAAAAGGCAACTGCCCAGTGTGACTGAAGGGCAATACTCTAGCGAGCTTTTGATGTTGAATGGGGTTGCTAGTATGAGGTCCACAAACCTTTGGAAGGAAGTGGCCTCCGAACTTCACACAGGTGGCTTGACTTTTAGTAACAATATTCCCCAATATTGTTATTTGTCTCCGACCTTAGGTTCTCCTCTGGAAACCAGTTGAGATTCAAATGACTGGAAATCAAATAGGGCCTCTGTCTGGCATAAACTTGTCAAGGGGTAACGGCCTTCGACCATAAAAGTTTAAAGTCCCATATTTGCCATCAAAGAGTTAGTTTTGTAAGAACTTGCCTTCAGACTGGGCTATCTAATGTACCATTTTGCACTAGAGTTACATTAATTTCACTTACAGAATATGCTATTTTGAGGAAGTTCCTATAATTGTCTTATTGAACTACCATCAATATATACAGACAGTATTAAAGAAAGTCACAGTAGTCCAGTCATGACCGTTACTGGATACCGGCTCCATAGAAGCTATATATACATGGTATATCTACTTAAGGATACAGTTGAGATGGACAACATGTTAGATGAAGTCTATGTTGATGAATGAATCTACTGTACATTTAAAACAATCACAGTTACAACATACAGCAGTTAATAAAATGTAACATTTGTGTTCATAAACATGCACAAGATTTCTAGATATCTTTATATGCCTGTTTCAAATTTAGCATCATTATAGAGCACTATTTCGGGCAATGTCTGTCTGTATATATTATAAGTATGTCACTACAATGTGCTTAAATAGCTAAATATATATACATTAATTGTTTAAAAAATGTCTGGGTGCGTAGTGTTCTCGTGAAGGTGTAATCATGGACCATGTAAGTTAGGTTCTGTCTTCATAGTTTGATTGTTAAATGTATGTGTTTAGATTTGAAAGCAAAATATTTAAAACAAAAAAAAGCATTGTAAGTTTGCTATTCTACAAAGATAAAGTATATATTCACAATACAGAATACATGAAAATGTATAGCTTATATGTTAAGTAACATAAATTGTAACGTAGATTGTTTTATAAATACATGGGTTTAAATTAAAATGCAAAGCTATGTTAAAACATATTTTGATTGACTTGTAAATATGCTTTTTCTAAGTGCTACAGTATATTTAAGGTAACACAACACAAGAGATATAGTTAGTGTGTTCGGAAACGTAAATTTTAACTTAATTAACTTAATCTGATATATTAATACATGTGTTTTAAGTTAAACCTTCAGTTTGAAATGCAAAACACAGAATTATAATGTTTGTTTTTTCAAATGATAAAGTATGTTTTAAAGAAACTATAGACATACAATATAATTTGTGAGTTTGGTAACGTAAAATGTAATGTAGAATTCAATGTAACACATCTTACAAGTTAGAGGTGTTTTGATAAATAAGTATATAGTTGTATTACATGTAACTAAAGAATGTCAAAATAAAATTGATAGAACATTTTTATGAAAAACATGTTTGAATTAGGTATGATTGAAAAATAGCATATTTTGGAAGAATGACGTTACATTTTAAGAATCGCTAAAAGTATGCTTTCCCTTAACTTATACTAGCAATCTATATATCATTTTTTTGCTGAACTTTGAACTTCTTAATAATAACTTCAATTTTTAATTATCTTGTCATCTAAATTTGCAGTAAAAACTTTATGCCAAAAATGTTTGTTTTTTAGGGTAACGTATCTTTTTCCAATATTTTTCTTCTTTAACATCACATTTTAGACATTAAAATTTAATCAAATTGCAGCATCTTGTATACACCTTGAAATAAAATATTCAAACTTGAAATGATTTACTAACATAATAGTACCATTTGTCTGTAAAAATTGATGAAAAAATTATTGGTTTTGAGGGTAACGTATTTTAAGGCGTTGTTACGGAGAAAAGCCCCACTCGCCAGTTGCAAACTTTATGCCAAAATGTTCACCACATTGGAGTTTCATAAAAATATGGTCCACAAAATTCCCCCCGGGCGGGGGGGGGGGGGGGCGGGGAGCAAAACCCCTTCTGGCTCATAGTCTTTAATGTTGTGCTATCATATAATGAATTGTTGGTTCCATATAGAGACAGAACGGTTCCATATATTACATTTTGAATGCATATAAAGGGAAATCGAATCTATATAATAATGTTTTGCTATCATATGAAGAAAAGTTGGTTCCATATAAAGACGAATCGGTTCCATATATTGCATTTTCCAGTTCATATAATGAGCGAATGAACCTATTTGTTCTTAAAACAAATGAATAAATATAATGAAAAGTTGGTTCCATATAAAGACAAAACAGTTCCATATATTGCATTTTCCGATTTATATAATGAGCGAATGAACCTATATATTCTTAAAACGAATGAATAACATGAAAATGTCCATATAAGACAGCCACGGCGTTCCATACATGGAAGAGTAAAACAAAAATGAACATTGCTTTTCAATACATCTACCGATAACAGTGCATATATAAACTGCGGAAAGGGGCATTGACAGCAAAATATATATTATATTATTATATTGTTAGTTCAAACATTTGCATAGCAGTACTCTCCCATTGCGAGGCTTACTTTTTTAATGTTGCTGAATGCATTCACCTTTTTTTTGATACTAGGTACTCCTGGTTGTTCCTTATGTTCTGTGGTAGTAACTGTAAAATCAACTTATGTGTCTGAAGTGACATTTACCTCCAATACACTCTTTTGACAGCTGCAAGAGGGCAGTACAGGCGGCCACCCTCCGTTAGACCAGTACTTGACACTGCTTTTATCTGCACTGAAAATAGATACTTTTAACGACACATGGACAGCTTTGCAACCACTCACATCACAAGTGCACCAGTACGAGTATACGCCAGATAATGTCTGTACTATATGGAAGGAAAGGAAAAACACGCTATGTTTTCATCTGAATAATTGACGTACTTGTCCGAAAAAGTGAAAGCACCGCAAATCCTTTTCTTCTAGCGATATAGGCTGGTTTTTCAGTGCTGATTGCTACCAAATCAAATGAAAGCCTATGCAGATCTGTATATTCCAAGTATAACGAGTTTAATATTTCTTCTTTTCTTCGTGCCCATTCTCAATAGCAGTGTGTTTTCTTTTACTCTGCAGTTTTTTTGGTATGTTTTTGTAGTATTGTTTCGGAATATGCGTGCTCCTATCGCAAGCTTAGTTCAGTTTATTGAGAAAGCCAAGGCGCATTAAGAGCATCTGACAACAACAAAATAGCAAAATAAACAGCAACAAGGTGACAAAATGACAATGCATAAATATGAGTAATGTAATGATAGTTAGGTGTGATTGTAAAAAATGGGTTGGCACTATTGAATTCATTGAATATGCATATATAGGCAATGAATGAACATTATTAAACAAAGGTTAAACCAATCCCTAACCTTATCGTCAGTATTTTATACACTCTATGCGTGCGTACATCCAACAGAGGAGACTTGATGTTTGCGCACTTAATGTGGTATACAGATATGAAGAATAAGAATACGCATGAACAGACTCAATCAAACCGAGTCTGCAATGTTTACTGTTTGCCTTGTTCTTGGTGCTTCCGAGGGATCTACTTTCCAGATTTTATATACTTCACAACAGCGGGTGTTAAGTGCTGTGTGGCGGCCCTAAAAAGTCGCCCCGACTTCATCTCAGTGTTGTTATATTTTATGGTCCGGCTTCGGGATCATTGATTTCAACTCATTTAGATTTGAAGATTGAATACTGCTTAAGCCGGTGCTAGGGGGCGTGGGCAGTGTGGCATTTTCCATTACTGCTCATGAACAGACTCAATCAAACCGAGTCTGCAATTTTCACTGTTTGCCTTGTTCTCGGTGCTTCCGAGGGATCTACTTTCCAGATTTTATTAATTATTTGCATGCTTACAGAAAAATATTAATATTATTAAAACTGCTTTGTCACTGTAAAAATTTGATTGCATTTTGGATTTTTTAAACAGAATTTAAGTACTCCTAAAGTATTCCCTTCTTTCAATTGTAAAGTGATTACACTGAAAAAGGTAATGAACTATATGATTCGTCACCTAAAGTATTTTCATTGCATAAATTACAAGTTCTAGGATTTCTGTCTATCGCGAAGAGGTCATTCTTTTTCGGCATCAGTATTATTAATGCATCTAAACTTACAACAAGTATAAGCAAGTGATGAAATATTTTTCTAAAACAAAATTTTCTCTGTAAATACGACAATTGTACATTTATATACTCGTTTTTTTTTTCTTAATATACATCTGCATTTTTGAACAAAGCGGTCTTTAAGCTTTGAGTTAACAATATTTTAACAATGTTGGTCACAAAACTTGCTGATATAACCAAGCATTTCAAACCTAGGGTGTTCAGGCTGTTTTTAATATACCTGATCCTTTTTCATGTGCATACTTGAAGCTTGATATTTTAATGGCGACTTAAGAGTTGTATAAGGTGACATTGGTAAAAATTGAAATCTAGCCAGATGATGGTGGAAATGGGCTACTTTGATTAGAATTTGATATAAAATGACAAATTAATTGCAATTTTATTGTAAATGAGGATAAGACCCAAAAATATCACATTTTCACTGTTCTGGGTGTATTTTTATTTCAAAAACTGCATATTTATAGCCTAAAGATACTCAGAGGTAAAAATGAGCATATTTAACAGTTAAAATGTGAAATTTGCATGCAGATCAGAGTAGAAAATGACAAAACAGGGCAGAACAAGGCTACAGTTAGGGTAACTGCTAGAACATTATGTCGCGACAGCTATTTTTGGCAAACTTTATATGACGCGTTGTCTTGTGTTACTAAAAATGCCATAAAGCCTTAGAAACTGTTGATATCAAGCTAAAACCTTGTATTTTTTCATGCATTTGGGTTGCTTGTACATTTCAAATGAAACTGGAAAAAGTTTTTCTTATAGGGCTTCAGGCACTAAATAGGAAAATGGTGTGAAAAAAAATGCTGGTCGCATAATGGCGGATACAAATAGTCCTCAGTTGTTGTTTTTTTGCTTTCTTAAAGTTGACTATGCTTTCTGTATAACATCTGGTATCATTTTATTCTGTGGATTTCATTGGGTATACCAGAATGTAATATGACTACATACCATACATAAAGCGAAGCCAATTAATTAAACGACATCATAAGCAAGTTTTAACAATGTGTTTCTATCAGTGCTATTTAACATAGAAAATTTAATAGAGTTAGGATATATCTATAAAGTATATTAGACACTCACTTGTGTAACATTACATAAAATAATCAAATAGCCTGTTCTCTAGCAATATATTTCTTCTATCAGCTATATAAGCGGACTTTCTTCTGTCAGGAGTTGAAGAAAATAGTTTAATTTAGTGGAGTTCAACCTTGCCAAAGTTTTTTTTTTGGTAGGACTGATTTTACTGGTCAAAAATTATTATGTCACCTACGATAATTGCGCGGAAAAAGCAGGACGAAAGCGCATTATATTTAAGGACAATAAAGATGAAAAGTGGTGATTCTGTACTCGAAGAAGAACCATATTGCCATGTATTGTTGCAGAAACACAGAGGGGCACTTTGTGATAGGTGCTTTACAAGGTAACTTGTTCGCTGCCATGAAGTTATTTTGGTGTAACAAGACATGTAGCCGGATAAGTTAAGTTTGCGGATGAAGGGATTAGCCAGTTTGCACACATCTGTAATGGTTTTGTAGAATCTTCTTGAGTTATGTATAACCTGTCTTTTTCGTCAAACAATTGTTTCTACCTTTATAGGTTACATATATATCTGGTTTTTGATTTAGGTACAGTGTATCGGCATACTACAGCCAAGAGATCACTAGGGAAACTTCTACATCTACAGTGTACTGCCAGACAATCAATACTGATTATAACTGTGAGGCGCTTTGTCTGTGATAGACTGTTAAAAGATGAGCAAGCTCATTAGGTGCAAAGTTAAAAGAAGAACACTTAGTGCATGTTAATACATGTGCATTCATAATTCATCAGTTTTAGACATGTCCAACTTGGAGATTAATTTTTCCTCTAACCATAAACAGTTTACCTGAAATTAACCTACAACTAAGAAGTATTTCGTCATCATTTCATGCTATGCTTTTAGTCCAACTAATTAGATGCGTGTGTGTGTTTGGGTTTAACGTCTTTTTCAACAATTTTTCAGTCATATAAACGGCGGTGTCTACTTGCAGCAGTGAGCACAGTGCCCAACTTTATAGTGCTGCCTCACTGGAATATCAGGCCGTAGACACGTGGCATGATACCCCACCCAGTCACATTGTACTGACACCGGGCTGACCACTCCTTGCACTATCCTCTTAATGCTGAGCGCCAAGCGAGGAAGCTACTAGTACCAGTTTTTACGTCTGGTATGACGCGGCTGGGGATCGAACCCACAACCTCCCGCACTCGACGCGATCCTAGGAAATATTGAGATAATTTTTTCATATGGCCAATATCCCCACTTGCGTCAAACACTCAAAAGACTAAAATAATTGAAGCAATTTCCGATGAAATTTTCATCGCTGCCGACACTTTAGATGCTATAGGTTTAAATGCCGATTATTTCACGAATTGGCCATAAATTCAAATAAAACTTAATGTATCGAAAGGGGATTCCATTCCTCATTGATTTATGTAAAAATTATCAAAGAATATCCAACATTACGAATTTTCTGGTGATTTAAACCGATTTATATGCTGTACACGATTAATGTTTACTGTGTTGACACGCTAATATGCACAAGCAATAAAACCAATAACTTGACATGACTTTGTACTGTGATTTATCCGCCATTATTTTGGTCCTTCAAAGTTTTGACATTTAGATTGCCAGTCACAAATAGATCTATAAAACAATCTGAACGTCAAATTATTTTGACTAGCTATGCTTTAAGCCAGTAGCAGATCACTTTCGCTATTATCGGGTCATGTGTTTTGAAAAAGGAAGTGGCTATTTGTACGGTCTCGTACAAATAGCCTCTCAGTGAAATAGCCCGCAAGTGGTTATTAGCATAGCAGTTTTGTATTGCATTGTACTGAAGCAGTCATTCAACCGATTTCTTTACTTTTCTTTTATTTTTCAGTGGCACATCCAGAGATAACAAAAAACAGGAACTTACTGTGATTTCGAATATAGGAAAAGGCTAATTTTATGTCTATGTGCAATATTGATGTCATCATATGATATATATGTATCTGAAACTTAAAATAAAACCAAGGCTTCATTATTGTTATAGCTGAAGAGTTAGCTTAGTTTTAAGTTTACTTACTTTAGGTAGATTTTTTAAAAAAACATTCTTCTCTTTTCCAGAAGTGATGGAGTTACAGGACTCTGCCACAAGTTGTAATTAGCAAACAAACATTTAAAGATATGAATTCTAGGGAAATGTACTCCAACATACCAGATGTAGACATATATATAAATACAGTAATGTTGTAAAATTGATTAATATTCATTGTTTTTTCATTACAGGGTTGATACATTAAAAAAATGCACTGGTTGTGGTGTGTTATGGTATTGTGATAAGTCCTGCCAGGTACGTACATGTATAGTTATTACAAGGTGTTTCATGTTCTTTACATTGTACACTTATTAAATGACTTGCCAGTCAATAGTTAGAATTACTATATCATTTACATGCTTGTCCGTAGTTCATGCTATATGACTGGTCTACACATGTTTACTGGGTTAAAAAGTAAAAAAATTTAAAGAAAAAAAATGAAAATTAATTTCTGATATCATGTAATGAAACATTGAATTTTTTGCTTGTCAATAGTCAAAATCATTGGACTGAAGGCATAAAGATTTGACTATAATATTATTACAAGACATAAGGAAATACCAGCTGAATAGACTTTTAAAGAACTCCAAAACTGCTTAAGGTTATTTTTGAAAACATTTAAAATTTTCCTGTTGCCACCTGTTGAGTTTTTGCATAATAAATATTTTCATGAAGTATTGAAAGTTGTTGTTATAACAAATGTAAGATAGTGCTTTGACGTATTATAAATTACCAGATAATAAGGGTACCTTACTTTGTTTTTTATATGCCTGAAGGGACGTGTTATGTGTCCGTTCGTCTGTTAGCAATTTCGTGTCCGCTCTGTAACTCTTGAACCTCTTGAAGGATTTTGAAGAAACTTGACACAAATGTTCATCACATCAAGATGATGTGCAGAGCGCAAGTTTCAAATGGCTCACTTCAAGGTCAAGGTCACATTTAGGGGTCAAATGTCATATGACTTTGTTGCATGTCCGCTCTGTAATGAAACTCTTCACAAAATTAATGTTCACCACATCGAGATGACATGCAGAGCGCATGTTTTGGATGGCTCGCTTTAAGGTCAAGGTCACACTTAGGGGTCAAAGATCATACCTTTGGGCGTATATTGCTCCGCATTGTGGTGCTCCTGTTGTTTATCGTTTTATGAATAGTTTTGAGTTGTAAAAACAAATTATGAACAGTGTTATCTTAACAAGTATGTATCCAATGGGTTGCTTGCCTGTTGAATTACAGCTATGGTCACATAGAAAGTATTTTAGATTTTCTTACATGATTTCTTGTTAGATTTGAAGCATTCTTTAGATCCAGTGTTGATATAATGATAAAGAAAGGATAGGTTATGATTAGTTATTTTTCAGAAAAGAGATTGGACTGTACATAAACTTGAATGTAAATGCTTGAAGCAAGTTTTACCCAAAATTCCAATGGACTCTGTGAGAATGATGCTACGACTTATTATCACGAAAAGTAGGAATCTGCCAATGAACTCACCTTGGTCCAGGAACTTTGATGACTTAATGACGCGTATGTATTTCAGTCCGGCCTTTTTAGCTCACCTGAGCCAAAGGCTCATTGTGAGCTTTTGTGACCGCTCAATGTCCATCAAGAACTTCTAAAAAAATATTCTTCTTCAAAACCACTGCGCAGAATTACACCAAACTTCATAGGAATGATCTTTGGGTGGCCCCCTTTCAAAATTCTTCAAAGAATTGAATTCCATACAGAACTCTGGTTGCCATGGCCTCTGGTTGCCATGGCAACCGAAAAGAAAAACTTAAAAAATCTTCTTGTCCAATACCACAGGTCATAGGGCTTTCAGCCCTTTTTTTATGGTTTTGGGGAAGGGTGGCGGGTCCTTTCAGAAGGGGAAATTTGCGTTGTAAAATACCAAAATGGGGAATTTTTTATATATATAAAAAAACAAAAAAACACAGATTGAGTAAGATCAAGGCCTTCCCTGGCTGTTTCACACTTTTAGCCATGACTTAAGCCAATTGCAATATCTTGGGACCATTTCATACCCTAAAGTGCCAGAATTAGAAGCCATTATTTTTTTAAAATCTCTATTTCATTTTATACTTTAACCAAGCAATTTGCCCTTGAACCATTTCATCCTAATATCACATTGAATCAAAAATAGTTTTTAATCTTGTCATTAAAATGTTTAAATCATTTTTCAAGAACAATTTCAAAGCTAAAGTAATTGCTCAATCATCAATGTATGAATTATTCCTTTAATAGTTTGCAATTTTTAGCTCGACTATACGAAGTATAAGGAGAGCTATCCTACTCGCCCCGGCGTCGGCGTCGGCGTCTTTCCGCGTCCCCACCTTGGTTAAAGTTTTGGTGCACTTTCTTTTTTTTCAACTTATCTCTGTAATTACTTGATGGATTTGATTCAAACTTGAAATAGTTGTTCCTCATCATCATCCACATCATCCGACATAAGGGCCATAACTCTGGCACCAATATTTCATGAATTATCCCCCCTTTTCACTTAGATTTTCAGGTTAAAGTTTTGATGCACTTTCACTCTATCTCTGTTATTACTGAATGGATTTGATTCAAACTTAAAATAGTTGTTCAGCATCATCACCCACATCATATGACACAAGGTGCATAACTCTGGCACCATTTTTTCATGAATTATTCCCCCTTTTTACTTAGAATTTCAGGTTAAAGTTTTGGTGCACTTTCACTCTACCTCTGTTATTACTGAATGGATTTGATTCAAACTTAAAATAGTTGTTCAGCATCATCACCCACATCATATGACACAAGGTGCATAACTCTGGCACCATTTTTTCATGAATTATTCCCCCTTTTTACTTAGAATGTTAGGTTAAAGTTTTGGTGCACTTTCACTCTACCTCTGTTATTACTGAATGGATTTGATTCAAACTTAAAATAGTTGTTCAGCATCATCACCCACATCATATGACACAAGGTGCATAACTCTGGCACCATTTTTTCATGAATTATTCCCCCTTTTTACTTAGAATTTCAGGTTAAAGTTTTGGTGCACTTTCACTCTACCTCTGTTATTACTGAATGGATTTGATTCAAACTTAAAATAGTTGTTCAACATCATCACCCACATCATATGACACAAGATGCATAACTCTGGCACAATTTTTCATGAATTATTCCCCTTTTTACTTAGAATTTCAGGTTAAAGTTTTGGTGCACTTTCACTCTATCTCTGTTATTACTGAATGGATCTGATTCAAACTTAAACAATTATTCAACATCATTACCCTTATCATATGATGCAAGGTGCATAACTCTGGCACCAATCTTTTATTAATTATTCCCCCTTTTTAGTTAGAATTTTAGGTTAAAGTTTTGATGCACTTTCACTCTGTCTTTGTTATAAGGTTATAACACACTAAATAGCCACCACTATATATTCTATATAAAATGACAAGTTTTCACAATGCTGCAATACACACCTAGACCCATTTTAAATTTCTTTAGCTTACATTTTCTTGTAGATCAACATTAATACTGTAAAAATATCCAAAGAAAAGTAGGGGTCATGTTTGATGCAAGAAAAATATTTCTGGTCAAACGGACACACCGTAATTTTTACACTGAAATGACAATCACAATTTAGGGTAGGGGTGTATGAATAAATTTCACATGGTAAATCAGTTTGGAGTCTTTTTTCAACATGCAAATGCTACCAGTATGTCAAGTATAGGCATGCAATATGATTTCAACCAATATATAGCAATGATTTCAAGGAAAATCCTTCTTACAGCAAAAAAAACTGAGAACTATTTGAATCCGCCATTATGCGACTACCATTTTTTCATAGGTGCTCAGGCTATTTAGTGTCTGTATGCCTATAAGGAAATATGAATTTTTTTTTTTCAGCTTTTTTGCTCTCTATGTGAAGTTTCATCTATATTCAGCTTATAAAACAAGTTTCAGCCCAAACAAACCAGTAGTTTTCTCAAAATCACTATTTTTGTACAGCCATCATTTTGTCCAAAGACTGCGGTTTAAGCCGTTAAATTTGGCTGAATCACATATAGTCATTAAATGCTGTTTTTTCAAAAAACCCGTAAGATATTACATCAAATATACCACCAGCAAGTGCGGAATAGACAACCACACTGAAAAAAACTTATAATTATGCAACTGTGATAAAATATAGAACAAAATTAGTGTTTAGTGAATTTTTTTTGTTAAAAAAAAGCTTATTTTTCAGTAAAAAATGGGAAAATTGTCTTTTTTTTCATCTCAAATGCAACAATACTGCATATTTTTGCATTCTATAGCTAAAGTCATATCTCATGGCCATGGTATTCAAGTTCTCTCCAACTATTCATGTCAAAATGTAACTAAAAAGGTGTTGATACTGCACACCTGGTCTCTGCTCAAATGGAATGAAATGGTATCTAAGGATATTACTAAAGATCTTCAGATTTCACACCACACAGGTGATGGAGATTCTAAAGGTCATTCTGATGTAGACAAAGGTCAAGGAACTAAAACTGTGCACTTGAAAGATGTGAGGCACCTAGCAAATTCTCTAAAAAGGCAAATTAACCGTGCACCATTTAGTGACAAAATGTTCCGTGGTAAACAGAAGTCTAATCTAAAAACAGATTTGCTCTATCTATTAAATCTAGGTGTGTTTCAGAGCTATCAAGTGCACATAAGAAGTACAAAAGCAATTTGAAAGTAATAAAACACAAAATGCCTAATATAATTTCAGAAATAGTACTATGTTTCAAAGGTTACTGTGGTACCTCATGTTCTAAATACAGCTTGGTTTGTTCTGGCAACTACAGAAAAGCAAAAAACTATATGCTAGACAATGTCAGGCTTAAAATGACTGATGATGATGAGACTTTACTCAGGAAATGTATTGAAATTCTCCTTGGTCCAGAAAGCATAGAAAAAACTAAATTTTTAACATCTACACAGAAATGTGAAGCAGTGAACAGATCCTACAATGCATGCTTGCCCAAAAATGTTACATTTCTCCGCAACTGCCATGGCCGTATCCATGGCCAGATTCTAAGACTAAATCATGGGCTTGCTGACACTGTTATCCTTAAAGCTAGGGTAAATGGTGTAAAACTGTCACATGGCTCTTCTGTTATCAGACACCTTTTAAGAACAGAGTACTACGACAAGTTGCGTAAAACTACTAGGTACATATCGCGAGCAAGATGCAGTCGTTTTGCATCACGCCAGTATAGGTACAAATTACATACAGATTTACACTATTCAAAGGGTCTCACTGACCCCAAGCCTGACTTTTCTAGCACCCCACACCTAAAAGATCATGCTTATGCATAGAGTGTGATATTAGGATGAAATAAAGATGGTTATAAGTAAAATTATTGTGCTGCCTTGTGGCCAGCTGAGCCGG
Organism: Mercenaria mercenaria; assembly: GCF_021730395.1. NCBI lineage: Eukaryota > Metazoa > Mollusca > Bivalvia > Venerida > Veneridae > Mercenaria > Mercenaria mercenaria. The sequence continues at coordinate 1,706 of NW_026459417.1, read as the reverse complement.
CACTGCACACATATAACAAGTTATATTAACCGCACAAATGTAAATAAGCCTTGTATAAGTTGTGTATATAATAGTGCTATATTTATCAAAAATATTATACAAAAATAGTAAACTACTGTATACCACAGAATACAGTCCTTGAAAGAAAACTCCCTAAACTTATGGCCTGAGCATTGGTCCCCACATTTCTGCTCAAATGTTCCGGGTTCACACAAAGAGAAAAATGGCATATATGCGACACGTGTAGGCCTTCGGGTATTTTTAAAATATTTCTAGTGGCCTGACACATAAGTCTGTGCACATAATATTGTTTTCTGACAGTTTCTCCAGGCAGTTTTGTGGTTATTTTTCCATAGCTAGGATTTTTATTTACTGTCGTACAACCAAGCCATTTCCGACACCCTTTTTCCCCCACCGGTATCAAATTGTTAAGTCACAAATAAGTAGTTTGGTATTTTATTGATTTGTATGCAAAACAGATCTTGATTTTGCAAAAAATAATGATTCCTTGCAATTTTTATGACCAGTACAGACCTGCCTGGTGTATTTATTACTATTGATTACAAAAACAGAACAACACCAAAAATTCCCAAATTGAGAGAAAATGCCATGATTTTTCCCAATTCTGTCGGTACCGGACCTTTTCCCAAAATGACAAAAAATATTGCTGTTTGATATTTGGTATGTAGCATTGCCTTGTAGTCCTCTACCAAAATTATTCAAATTATGCCCCTTGGGTGAAAAGAGGCCCTGCCTCGGGGGTCCCAAGTTTTACATAGACTTATATAGGAAAAAAACTTGTAATATCTTCTTGTCTGAAAGTTCAAGGCCTAGGCCTTTGATATTTGGTATGTAGCATTGCCTAGTGGTCCTCTACCAAGATGTTCAAATTATGTCCCTGGGTTGAAAAGAGGCCCCGCCCGGGGTCACTTGTTATATGAGTTATATAGGAAAAAGTACTTCAAATTTCCTAGACTGTTAAATTATAATTACCTGGTGACCCAAAGTAGGGGTCATTTGACTGTGACCTTGACCTACTCCCTTGTTTTTATTTTAGGATACAGCCTTAAAATTTGGATGACATAAACAGTTTTGCACACCAATCTTAAAACTGACTTTCAGTGGCCGTGAATGTGACCTACTGACCTACTTTCTTAATATTTTAGCATCAGTTTGACATTTGAAATATGTAGCTCATATTACTCAGGTGAGCGATACAGGGTCATCATGACCCTCTTGTTTGAAAATTTGGATAGGGCTCTTGCCTTTTTAGCTCACCTGAGCACAACGTGCTCATGGTTAAGTATTGTGATCACACTGTCCATCGTCCGTGTGACCCTCTACCAAGAGTGTTTATATTATCTTGATTAGTCAAAAAACATGGCCGCCAGAGGGCGTGGTCACTTTTCCCTATATGTTTATAGTGGAAACTTTAAAAATCTTTTTTCTGTGAAACTGTTGGCCTGATTTTAAATAATTTGCACAAATGGTTCTTGTGTGACTCTCTTCCAAGATTGTTCAAATTTTTCCCATCGTCAAAAAACACGGCTGCTAGAGGGTGTGGTCACTTTTCTTCTTTGAATCAATAATAGCTAGAGCCTTGATATTTGGCGTGTGATATCAGATTTGTAATGTCTACCATAATTGTTCAAATTATGTTCAAAAGTATGTGTGACATGTATATAATATAGGCTAACAAAGGAGAA
>NW_026459416.1:0-12063 GCF_021730395.1 Mercenaria mercenaria | reverse complement strand
GTTTCCCACATCTCAGTTTTGCTCAGGTCACCATTTTAGGTAAGAATGACAGAACTCGATTATTTTTCGTGTTCTTCTAGCTGTTCTTGCAAACAAATAATAGAAATAAGATAATAAGGCCGTATGATACTTATTTAATGAAAATTGGTATTATCTATGCCCCTGACACGTTTTTTGCGGGTGTGGACTGTCTGTCTGAATGGGGCATAATTCCAACAGTAGCCATTCTTTCAAACTGAAAGTTGGCAAAATTGTTGAAAAATTGACTTACGTACAATAATTGACTGCAACAGAACGATTTTGAAAACTTTGGTATTTCTTATGGGCATGAAGGGGGCAATTAGCCGGATATGCCTCCGTGGTCCACTCGAATGTAGTCCAATCAATATATAGTGCAATTTTCCCCCCTAGTAAGGCCATTTTCATGCCAGATATAAGCTTTATTTGTGCTTGATTGTAAAAAGGAATGTCCGCAGATGATTTAAGCTACGTTATATGCTTCAGAAGATGATTGGAAGCTGCCTGTAAAATGAAAGTGAAAGTAGGTTTTTCCTGATGTCTTTCCTACGCAATATTAGACTTTTCCTCCCGTGTATCAGTCACTTGACCATGGTTTCACTGCATTATGGTCAACCCCATTTTTTTGGGGGTATATTTTGATTGCCTAAAGACAGACCTTCAAGAAAAAGGGTAGTCTCGCAGGAAGTGAAAGGCTAGAAATCTTGATAAAAATATGTTTATAAGTTTTTAAATTTTTTATATAGAAAATAGCAGCGGATGCATTTAATACCTTCATACCATAATCCAGCTTTTTTCAAACTTGGAATAGATTAATATCACCACACTGTTAGATATGGTAAAGCATTATTGCCAGGAGTATCTTATTTATTTATTCCAAATTAGTAAATCGAAATTTTCAGTAACTAACTTCCTTGGGACATCCGGCATAGGATACGAAGATGTAAAGGTCTTGGCCAAGACTGAGTACCTTATGTCTGTATTATACTGAAAACTTTCAAAGTTCCCTTGTCAGAAACTACACAGTCTACAAAAACTGTTCAAGTATAACTCAGGTTAGTGATCTATGGCCATGATGGCCCTCTTGATAAATATCACACCTTCTTATCCACCTTTAATTCGATTTTATTCAAATTTGGTACAGGATATTCATTGTACCAAATGTGAACTGTAGTCTTCGGGGTCAGTGTCATAAGGGATAAAAAGGTTACTGCACTTTCTTGTCTTGGTCCTGATACTGATTTAAACACAACCTCTTCATGTTTAAGTTGTACTTAGAGCAACAATAAAACACCGAAAAGTGATATGCTTCTACAAGTCCTGCCTCTAATAGTCTACTTTAAGAAAAGTAAGTGCTGTTGTTTTTATTTTCATATCCGTTAGTATTTTAGTCTAAATGTATATAACGTAGCAGGAAGACCGTTTATAAAGTTGGAATAACTTGATACTATCGCCTTTGCTGTTCAATTTAAAAGAAAAGTTGATGTATATGTTTGAATATCATGTATACAAATGGACATGAACAAATATGAATATGATTAAAATTTAAAAAAAAGAACATTTTTGTACGGTCCTAATGTCATGTTCATTTCTCTAAATTGTTAAAAGATTACTAGTATGTTATCAACATTTTTTTCTAAAATTCTGAGAAAATTCACTTGACTGTATTTTTCTTCTGTATAAAAATGTAATTGCAAAAATTTTTAGAACATTTTTTTTAGGGGTTTAATGCCCACCAGGCTGACTTATGACGAGTTTTTTTGACTTAAAAGAGGGAACAATCCCTGATGCCCACAGCGCGAGTTATTTTTGGATTTATGGGTTTGGAACAGTTTCAAAAGGTTAAAGCTAGATTTTAAGTTAAAACTAACAAGGGAAAAAAAATCCAAGGTTTTAGCAAAATTGATTTTTGACCAAAAGAGGGGGGTTTTCCCGGGAGGTGACAAAAATGATTTACTTTAATTTAAAAGGGGAAAACCACCCCCGATGTTCCCGAACACATTATTTTTAAAATGAAAAAGGAAACATTTCCGAGTCTTTAGCACGAGTTATAAATTTTCCCGAGGTCACAGCAGAGTTTGAACTCACAGCACATTTTGGGAACTTCCGAGGTCACAGCACGAGTTATGAACCACAGCACGATTTTTATAATTTATCCGGTTCACAGCACGATTTTATGAACTTTTCCCGGGGTCACAGCACGAGTTTTTGAAGTACTAGCATTTTTTTTCAAAACGTGCTTTTCCAGTAATTTCAAAAAACAGAAAATCAAAATTTAAAAAAAATATTATCAGAAATTTTTAAAAAATTACTATCAGAAATTTTTCAAAAAGTATTTTTCAGAAATTTTAAAAAAGGGCACTAAAAAATTTTTAAAGCAAAAATTTTAGGGGAAAAAAAGCTTAGAGAACTGAAATTTGGGGGAAGCAGAAATTTTGAAACTTTTTCCGTTGGTTTTGTGTGTCACACCACCCATAATCTTGGGAAATTAGGGCGATTTTCCCAGGCCCTGAGTTTGGAAATGAAACCCCAGGTGCCCCCTCCTACATATTTTAAAGGCACAGAGGGAAACTGGGTTTAAACCCACTGCCCTTTAAAAGGGCCAAAATAGAGGGCTCTCCCAAAAAGAAAAAATTCTACTCACCAAGTGCGTTTCGAACGCACATGGGGTAGTTTCCCAGAGAGAGAGAGAGAGAGAGAGAGGAGGGGAGGAGAGAGAGAGAGAGAGAGAGAGAGAGAGCGTTCTACACAAAGACCTATAAAATAATGTATTTCATATTCTTTTTTCCCAAAAACAAATCCGCCACATTTAAACCCTGACAACGTTTGAAAGGAAACAGCTGATTCGGGACCAGGGGCTTATACGGCCCGGGCTGATTCGAACCAAAAAAATTTGACAAAGGGAATGATTTAGAAATTGTTCAGGAAATGTTGATTGTAGGGAAATTTAATTTGGGGAAGTGGGCCTAAGGACTTTTTATATTAAAAAAAAAATCGACAAGCAGGAAAAGGAATTTGGGACAACTAAAATGCATCATTTAAAGTTTTAAATAACACTTAATTATTTTTTTTAAAGTCAAAAAATTAAACTTTTATTCAAAATGTTTTTTTTTACTCATGAAAATTAGTGTCAGGAACAATCTGGGGCCGAATAAGCCCCAACAGCCAAGGTCCCCAGTCAACCGTATTTTGTTTGAAAATACGAAAAAAAAAAATTTAGGTTTTATTTATATAAAGGGAAAAAAACAAACAAACAACAGTAAAAAAGAAATCAAATGTATGCGAGTTCCGCCCTATCCCCCCCATTTTTCGTACACAACCAATGGGCCCGAATAAGAATGTACGGGAAACCCGGGGTTTTTAAAAATTTCCTGTACGGGACGGTACGGGAAACAAGGTTCTTGTGGGGAAATTATCTAACGTTGATGTACCTTCAGATGGCGGATGTTTTTTAAAAAAAGTCTGAACATTTCCCCCAAATTTAAAAAGCAAACCCTTTTCTGCAGACGAAAAAAAAGTAACAAAAAACTCCCCCTTTGACAAGAATTTTTACTTTAATGCAAACCCAAAAACCTGGTAAATTTTATAAATTTTAAAAACACTTCTCATCGGGGTCAAAAAAGGAAAATGCGACGGTTTTTTTTCTTTTATTTCTTCTTCCTTGAACTCCAAAAAACCCAAGATGAATTTCACAGACCCCTTGGGGGGCAGCACCCCTCCCCCCACCCCTGACCCAAAAATCAGTCCAAAATTTTTTTTTTGTTTTTCCCAAAAAAAACAAAAAACAAAGTCTCATCATACAAATTTCTTTGGGCCAGTTTATCAATGGGCTAAGACGCTTTCCTATGGAGGGGGAAGGGCCCCTGGGTCGAAATCCGGCTACTCCCCTTGCGGGGTTTCCTTTGGGGAAGGCACTTTTTTCACATTTTCCTCATCGACACAGTTGTAAAAAGGGTTTTCCACAAATTGCTGGGGGTAAGGTATATTTAAATTTAAAGGGACCGCCTAAATTGGGGATTTAAACTTTTATATAAACCGCTTAGAAAAAAAAAATTCAATGCTCAAGAAAGTGAAAATTGCTCTAAACTCTAGTTTTTCAATTTTGTGTCCCTCAACCTCTTACAGCGAATACATACTTTTCAAAATTTTTTGGGAAACCGTGACAGTGACGTCATTCAGCGTTCTCGAAATAGCTTTTTGGTTCTTTTTTGTTTTTTTGCACTCCACGCAGAAACTTCCCGACTTATCCCTTCCTTACGAAACTGCCCTTAAAAGTTTTTTTTCATTTTGTATGTACATTTTTCCCATTATAAAAAGAAGTTTAAAAAACCCAGGGGGTTAGGGGGTTTTGGGTTTTTCTTTGACTGTTTTAGGGGTGCCGGATTTTCCCATGCAGACAACCAGTCTGGGGTGTTATATAAACCGAACGGGAAAAACCCCATCAAAAAAAATTGGGCCTCAGAAAAAAATGCAGACAACCAAAAACGAATAACTAAAAACGGGCCGGTTACCGTCATGGGTTTTTTCATCCCCTATAATTTTTTTTAACTGTTTTTAAAAAATAGGGCCGCTCAAAAGCCAAACAGAGCTTATTTTAAAAATTTGTTTCACAAAGCGAGGGAAAAAAAAATTTTAAACCTTTTTTTTCCCGGGTTACTTTTTCAACATTTTTAAAAAAAAACCCCATATTCCTTCAATGCTTAAAAAACTAAAGACAACTTCCCAAGATTTTTTTTCCAACAAAAAATAGCTTTTTCCAAGGAATACGAGAAAGATCCCCTTAAATGCCCAGTTTTTAACTACACAGAGCTGGGAAAACCGCCCAATTTTCGGTAGTGGTTAAAATAAAATTACCACTATCAAAGCCCAAATTTCCCACGATGGCAGGGACGTAAAAACCGGGGGGGGTTTTCTGAAAACCCCTTTTTGGCGGGTGGGGGGTTTGCTCCCGCTGGGGGCCGATCTTTTTTTTTTTTTAAATGTAAAAATAATTTTGCATTTTTTTTTAAACAATATATCTAAAAGGGAAAAAAAAAAATTTCATTAAAAAAAAAATTGCCCTTTAGCGTGGACAACCCCCGGCGGCCCAACCAAAAAAGGGGCTTAACAGAACCAGCGCCGTCTTGATTTGGAAAAAAAAGAAAAATCCAAGTAAAACGGCTAGCATACTGGTAATCCAAATGCAATTTTTTTTGTCCCAATTTTTAATTTAGTTGCTTATTTCTGCCATATTGTTTCAAATTTGTTTTCACCCAATGGCAAAAAAATTGGGTTTCATTGTCTGAGAAACATTTAAAAAAATGATTCTAGTTGAAAGTTTTAAAAACAGGGTAAAAAGTATATGCCAAAAATCTAAAAAAATTTCCACCCCCCCAATTTTCTTAAACCCTTCCCCGCAACCAAGGTTTACCATGGTTTTCCCATTGTTTTTTTTCTCATGAAATTTTGACAAACTCTCATGGATAAAAAGCTGTAGTACAAAAGTGGAGCTTTTAAAAACCCCGGTCTTTGTTGAAATTTTTCACTAAAAAATCTGAAGCAAAGACATAAAAAAAATTTAAAATTAGATAAAAAGAATTTTTTTTTCATCGGGATTTTTATATGAGTAGACCCGCTGAATATAAGACTTGATAAATTAATTAGAAAAAACCTGGATAGTGTATAATTTTTTTTTTTTGCCCCCCAAGCCAATTTCAAGATTTACAGGAAGTATCAATATTTTTTTGTTCATTAATTTTTTTAATTTTTAATTTTTTGTTTCAAAACCTTTTTGGACATCACTTGAAGAGGGAAGAGTTTTTGAGCATTGGAGAATGTTTTTTCAAGTAGAACACAAGCTTTCTGTGATTTTGGACCCTGTAAAAAAGGAACGACTTTTTCTTATTCGGCTTTCTAGAATGGTTTTTTAATTTTTTTCCAAAAAACTTTTCCGACAATTTAATGTCCTCAACTTTCTTTTTCAGGTTATCAGAGGAAACTCTAATTTTTTTTTTTGTTTTTCATTTTAAAATTCACAAGGCACTTTTATAGGTCATGGGGAACTTCCCCCACTTTTCATGTTTAGGGGGAAAACTGTAGAAGCTACTCCAACATTATTTTTTTTTTCAAAAACGGACATTAAAATTATATTTAAAAATTAAAATTTTTTTGTTTAAAGTAAAAAAATATATTATATTTTTTAAAAAAGGCATATTGAAAAAACCCCCTTTTTTGGGAAAAGGAAAAGAACTAGAAAAAAAACGCTTTACATAAAATCAGCAAAGAAATTTTCATTTCTGTTATGGTATTTTTTAAAAAAATTAAAAGTGCATCTGCCGATAAAAATTAAACAGCTTTATCTATTTTATGAAATAATAGTGGGAAAAAAGAGCTCTTTTATTTTGGGGGTTTTTGGTTGAAAAAACTAATCCATAAATTCAAATCCAAACAAAACAAAATTTTTTGTATACTTTAAATTCAAAATTTAAAAACCCAAAAAATTTTATATGCTATGAAACTTTTTTATATTCAAATTTTCAGCAAATTTCTGCAGCAGAATTTTATTCAAGACATTGGTGGAAAGATTTCTTGACCATTTTGCGTAAAGATTTTACTTTCCTGCACTGCAGCCAATAAATTAAACAGAAACGGGAGAACACAATGGGGTTAAACCAAGGGCCCAAACCCTCAAGACCAGGGCCCCCGGGAAATGCATATACCCAAAAAAAAAATCACCCCGGGTTATTTTGGTCCAAAAAAAACGGATTTTTATCACCCCGGCATATACGGGATGTGGGAGGCATATAGTGATTGTCCGTCCGTTCGTTCGTCCGTACGAGGTTAACCAAATGGGACCATTTTGTCTGCATCAATACCCCCTTTTCTAGAATGACTTGATCAAAAGCAGATATAAAACCCGTGACCCCTTCCTCATCTTTAGACATTCCCATAACCCCTTTTTTGAAAAAGACCTCATTTTGGACTTGGGGTTTCTTTAAAATGGGCCCCTCTCTTGGGTTAACCAAAATGGGGCCTTTTCCCCTTGCATCAATAAACCCCTTACAAGAATAAAAGATACAAAAACAGAGCAACCGTGACCATTCCCTCTTCAAACTCAAACCCGAAACCCCAGTTTGCCTTGACCTCGGTTTTTTTACTTAAAGGGTTCTTTTTAAGGGCCAACCCTTAAATTTAACCCAAAAGGGGCTGATTCTTCACATCCCAAATTTCCCTTACTAGAATGACTTGGGAAATAATCAAAAGGGAAACCCTTTAAACCCTTTTCCCATCTCCCGACATCACCTGCCTTCAGTTTGACCTTGACCATGACCTCATTTTTTGGGGCTTTGGTTTTTTTTTTTAAGGGCCATCTCTTGGTTAACCAAATGGGAAACCCTTTTTGTCTAGCAACAATACCGCTTACAAAAATAATTGAAACCCAAAACAGAAGCAACCGGGAAACCCTTCCTCTTTTTCAAACAACACCTACCTCGTTTTTACCTTTTCCCCCGTTTTGGGCCCTTTTGGGTTTCTTTGTATTGACAAGGATCCACTGGGGCATCAAATGTTTATTTAACGCAGCCCCCTTGTTTTTCCCCCTTTGGGAAATGAAATTTTAAACTATGGGTTAAAAAAAAGCCCTTTCCAAGTGCCCCAAAAAATGGGTTGTGGGGGGACAACCCCCATCTGTAATACTACATCTTCCGAAATAATATCAGGGTACAGGGTTTTTCATCTCATAAGTGGAAAGAGCCCATGGCCTTCAGGTTTGGAAATTCACACACCATAATTGCCCATTTTAGAAAAAGGGGGTTTTGTTGGCCTTTTATCATTTATTATGCAATATAGGTCAGTAACAGATGCGTAATTTTGATAGCTTTCAAATGCAAATTATCTTTTTCCAATTAGTGATACAAATACCATATTACAAAAAAAAGTTGTAATGGAAGTGGCTGAAAATCTGTCCCCATAATATAGAAAGGAAAGTATGAAAAGATGTGTAATATCAATGAATAGACAGAAATTAGATTTTTTTAATGGAAAACAAGGTGAAGACTAGACAGTCCTATAGCAATATTAAGAAGTGAGTAGGTTCTCTAGAAATTTACCGGTATGTTGTTTCTCTTTTGATTCGACAAAACAGTTCAATTTCAGTTTCTGTAGTTGGTTTTGAAAATATCTGCCTAATGTATTGTTCTTTAGCTTGCTGGCAACAAGTGATTCTGACTTTGCGACCAGAGCAGGCATCCGTGCACGGCTGATCATGGTCTGCACTGTTCGCTATTCAGCCAGTAAATTTTCAGTGGACACCCCTTTGAATAATAAGTGATACTGCCCAAATTGAACGATGGACCAGTTCATTTTAGAAATTTAGCAGGCTAAGAGTTAATACCAAAATTTAATATAAATTTTTCAAATGTAATTGTAAGTTTGATTACAAAATTCTTTAAATTGTAGGTATGACAGGAGGGATGGAAACTACAATGGATTCTGTCAATACTAGACATACACTGGAGCATTCTGCTGCACCTAGTTCACATGTACCTACAGAAACTGCTCACAAACTACCCGACTACAGGGAGCCTCCACTGGGTTTCTTTGAAGGGGATCCTGGGCCAGTCCCTAATGCTCACAACCTACCAACTGACCAACAGCAACAAATGCATGTGGAGGTTGCCACAGGTAAGTTTTGTGAAAGGAGAACTGCTCATGCAGACAAAAATCAGAGAAAACTTGTCTGTAAACTTAGAAGAAATTTTGAATCTGATATAAAATTTTAAAATATTTAAAATTGTGTTTAGTTATAAAGTCTTATGATGTGAAATATTTATTTCAGGTGGAAGTGCATGCTTTAAGATGACAATATTTCCATGGTTACCTCTTACACCAACAGACAGACATGTTATTGTCTCAACTAACAGGTAAAATAAACATCTTTACACAGATATTTACAGTTTTATGAGACATGTGCTTTAAATGTTTGGAATTATTAAGCAGCATTTTTAGCTCGGCTTTTTGAAGAAAAAGTAGAGCTGGCATCGGTGTCGCCGTTGGTTAAAGTTTTTGATAAAGTCAAATATCTCTGTTACTATCAAAGCTTTTGACTTAAAACTTAAAATAGTTATGAACTATCAAAGTCTTCACCAGGAGAAACAATCCCCATAACTCTGATTTGAATTTTGGTAGAGTTATGCCCCTTCCTAACTTAGCTTTTTAGCTCACGAGCAAGAAGTGCTCAAGGTGAGCTTTTATGATCGCCCTGTGTCCCTCCTCGTCCGTCTGTCCGTCATCAACAATTTGACTGTTAACACTCTAGAGGTCACAATTTTGGCCTAATCTTAATGAAACTTGTTCAGAATGTTACCCTCAATGAAGTCTTGGATGAGTTTGATATTGGGTTATCTAGGATCAAAAACTAGGTCACTAGGTCAAATCAAAGGAAAAGCTAGTTAACACTCTAGAGGCCACATTTATGACCATATCTTAATGAAACTTGATCAGAATGTTAATCTTGATGATCTTTAGGTCAAGTTCAAATCTGGGTCATGTGGGGTCAAAAACTAGGTCACTAGGTCAAATCAAAGGAAAAGCTTGTTAACACTCTAGAGGTCACATTTATGACTCTATCTTCATAAAACTTAGTCAGAATGTTAATCTTGATGATCTTTAAATCAAGTTCGAATCAGGGTCATGTGGGGTCAAAAACTAGGTCACCGGGTCAAATCAGAGGGAAAGCTTGTTAACACTCTAGAGGTCACAATTTTGGCCCAATCTTAATGAAACTTGGTCAGAATGTTGCCCTCTATAAAATCTTGGACGAGTTTGATATTGGGTCATCTGGGATCAAAAACTAGGTCACCAGGTCAAATCAAAGGAAAAGCTTGTTTACACTGTAGAGGCCACATTTATGACTGTTTCTTCATGAAACTTGATCAGAATGTTAATTTAGATGATATCAAGGTCCAGTTTGAATCTGGGTCACCTAGGATCAAAACCTAGGCCACCAGGTCAAATCAAAGGAAAAGCTAGTTAACACTGTAGAGGCCACATTTATGACCATATCTTAATTAAACTTGATCAGAATGTTAATCTTGATGATCTGTAGGTCAAGTTCAGATCTGGGTCAGGTGGGGTCAAAAACTAGGTCACTAGGTCAAATCAAAGGAAAAGTTTGTTAACACTGTAGAGGCCACATTTATGACTGTATCTGCATGAAACTTGGTTAGAATGTTAATTTTGATGATCTTTAGGTCAATAGGTCAAGTGAGTGATACAGGGCTTTTATGGCCCTCTTGTTTTTGTTAAATTTTTTGATAAAGTCAAATATATATGTGATTGAGTTAGGCCCCTTTTACTGGCAAAGCTCTAATTCAGAGTCAAGCACTGAGAAAAGTTGAGCATGCTGTCTTATGGACAGCTCTTGTTTATATATTAATTAGTATTTCCCATATCCACATATTACATATTATTTCGAAAATGCAGCTCAGTTTGCCGTAGTGCCCAAATGTGTTAGGCAACCACTTACCTAAAGCAGCCAGTCAGTCAACTTCCCAACTTGAATTTTTGTTCTAATTTCAACATGTGTTTAAGAGACACATGTTTTATGCAACCATATTGTGTTGCTCCCATTACTGGCTGCTAATGCAGGTTTTATTGTAACTGTTGTTTGTCATTACTTTGTACAGTACAAGAAACACATTACATTTCAAGCTGTTGAACCTGTTGAAACTTTGCTATGTGAAATTCTAAAAATATCCATTGTAATAGTGTACACTTATTGAATGATTTGCTGGTCAATATATAAAAATATTGCCTGAGGTCTGAAGGCAAGTCATTCAGTAAGTATTTAATTATATGATATAAGAAATTATTTTTTTTTTTTTTACTTATTGGACCAGTATACATGTGTTGAATATAGACTAAGGACATGGCACAAACTGCAGACTGGGGATTTATATAAAGAGTCCTGAAGTACTAAGTTTTATATTTCTATTTCATGTGATGATATCATTGTAATTGGTATTTCAGACTTACAATGCAAAACTGATAATTTTGTGGTTTAACTATTATAGCAGTCTTCTCTGTTGTGATCACTGATAAATAGATATATTTCAGTTCCCTACAGAGCAGAGAGGCCTCCATGTTAGTGAGTACTTGTGAATTTCTCAGTGACGTCGTGTTTCAAGACTTTCCTGCTGAAATCTTCCTACAGAGACCCAGTATAGTAAAGGTGCAAAAAATATTGTTTATTTCATTTTGTCTTTCAGTAAGCTAAAGTACCAAATGAAAATACAAAACATATTTTGATTAATGAACCAGCTTTACTTTGTTAGTGAGGATAAAACTGTCCCATAGAACTGTCCCAGTCTTGAACAGATTTACATTGACAAGATACTATTCTGGTATTATGTGTACTTTAAATTATATTACTGCATATGTTTTCTCCTTAATTGTGGATGAATATTCATATGCTAAATGTTAACCCTTATCCTGCTGAACACGACTGATTCTGCCTTTGCTACCAGTGTAGACCAAGATCAGCCTGAACATCCATGCAGTCTGATCATGATCTGCACTGTTTGCCATTCAGTCAGTATCTTTGTGGTAAGCACCCTTTTTAACAGTTAATGGTACTGTCTCAATTGAAAGATGGACAAGTTCATTATAGAAAAGGGTTAAGGTAGTGGACCTGTAATGATAATTGACAATTTCAGTAAAATTGTGTTTTCTTGTGTACTATTTTGGCATTGTTGGTCATTACATGATTTTGCATTTTTATAGCAACTTGAAACTGCCAAAATGCGTATAGAGAATATGTTGATTGTCGTTACGGGTCAACACCCTTTATTACATTTTATTCATTTCCGTATGTTCAGTAATACTGACATTGTGTCAACTAATTGAAAATTCTGTGGCATTTTCTACTTCATGTTATATAAGCTCTTGCAATATTTTTTGGTAGGATTTATCAAATTTATAATTCACAAGAGTAACAGGCAACCGCTAAGATTGACCTTGAAACATGTGTTTCAGAACCTTGTGTCATTGTTAAGTGGGCCCACTCAG